>NC_091015.1:13854609-14109609 GCF_041296385.1 Aphelocoma coerulescens
ATGCTTTCCTTCTGTATGAAACACTAAATGGAACTCATACCTTACATCCTAAACAAAGGAAAACAAACATCTTTGAGACCCTCTCCTCATGAAGAAATCTCTCTTGATTAGCATTATTGACCCAAATATGGGTCAGGTAGTAATTTCAGTGATTCTCCTGGAGCTCTTGGGATACTTTCCTGAAGGTTTTCCTGCTCAGCATCATTTCCTGACAGAGCTCTCAATGCCCTGTCACTGACCTTGTTCCCTAGAAAAGCAATTCACACATCACATGCTGTGGGATTAGGAAGGAGGATTTCTGTGCTTTTGACTCAATACAGTGTACCAAATACTCTGGTTGGACCTGTAACAATTGGCTTACACCTTGTTCATGCGGCAGCATTTAAATGGTGTGTCAATGAAATAAATGAGGAGCTGGCCCAGCAGACGGTGCTGCTATTTAATGAGAGCTCAGTGCTTCCCTGAAACTTCATATCTCTGTAATGAATGTGTTATCAGACATTGATATGTTTTCAGATATTAAATAGTGTAGTGTTAGCACCACAGGCTTTCTTCAAGGTCTGTTCATGGTTCAGGGCAATGTTTTAACTCCAGTGCAGGGATTCCACTGCTGGACAAACCAACCTCTTACTGCTGTGGCATATGTGCAGTAACTGTGTGCCAGCCTAGCAGACCATAAATGTGCAGCAGCTATGAAATCCAATGAAAACTGAAATGCAGAAATTTGCTTGGTTTATTTTCTTTTGGAGTATCAGGAGCTCAGATCTTGAAAACTTGGTGATGGATCATCCTATACTCTGCTGCTGAGAAGCAGCATTAAGAAAGTTGTTGTTTGCCAACTTTTCAGAAGTGTGTTGTCAAATAAACCCATATCTAATCTAAGATAGGAATTGCATTAAAAACCTCACTAAAATGTAAATTAGATTTTACTTCCTTCTAGAGAGAGTTCATTCCTTAAAGGTATGTTTTTTCCCTCAGAAGTATTCACCATAGGTTTTTATTAGACCCTTGATCATAGTTTACCATGTCTTCCTTTATGTTTCCAACTGCCCATGGAGTGTGGGCTCTCTGTGAGTGATCTGGTGCTGAGTTTGATGGGTAATCTCAGCAGTCCTGTGAGATGTACAGGTTAGAGCTGGGAGAAGTTCAAATGTTACCAGACTAGCCATGTGTCATGGCACTTAATGCCTGCATATACTGCACCAAATGCAGTTATGCAATGGAGAAGATTATCAAAGATGTTTTGAAGGTTGCAAATGGGTTTTATGAGTGAGAATCATCCTTTTTGTTGCTTACAAAGATGAAAGGGCTCAATTTTCACACACATGAAAAAAAAAGACTGTCAGATGTTTTAAATGTAAAAACTGCATAATGTGGCTTCCTGTCATATCTGTGGTTCCCTTGTGGATGAAAATTTTAATCAGATGGTTTTGTACTTTAAAGGTTTTTCATTTGATTTACAACTTGTAGGAGTGGAGTAGCAGTAAGCAATCAGGGAGAATGCCATGAAGAGGACAAAAGGAAGGTGAAACACAACGTTAATAATTTAGTTTCAATAACCTTAAAAGGTTTACCAGTCACTTTTAACCTTGTATCAGAAAAGAGAAGTGCACAAAAAGCAAGCTACTGCAGTGAATCAGAAAAGAGAAGAGCACAAAAAGCAAGCTACTGCAGTGAATCATAAAAACGTTTCTTTTAATTTGTTACTCATTTATCTAAGTCTGGATAGAAAGCAACCAATACATTTGTTAAACAAAAGGGCCAGCAAGACAACTACCCATCAATTTGACCTAGTGCTTTTGGAAGGACTGCCTGCCATTTCACCAGGGTCAGTAAAGTCATGAACTAATGGTGATTGTGGCTGTGGAAATGTAGCAGTCTTATGAGTATTTCAGATGAGGCAAAGCAAGATTTTAAGCAGGCAGTAGGGTTTTCAGAAGTGCTTAGGCAGGTTAGGTACCTAAATGTTATTGATCTCAGAGGGAATTCAGAGTCTCACATACTTTCAAAAATCTGGTAGGCGCCCATATTCAGGTTTTTGCCTACCGACCTTCAGGGTTTGAATCTCTGTCTGGTCTCATAAAAGCCATGGTAACATAAAAGTGACATCTTCATGCTGGTTGTGTGGGAGTTTTAAAAAAGAAGTGTAGTTTTGGTTTTTGTTACGAAGGATCAGGACATCATAAAAATTCATGTGGCGTTTGTATACATAACTTCTCAGCTGAACAGTTGTGCTTCCATCTTTCGAACATGTACATTTCAAATTTTGCCACGAATGTGCTA
This sequence comes from Aphelocoma coerulescens, assembly GCF_041296385.1. Taxonomy (NCBI): domain Eukaryota; kingdom Metazoa; phylum Chordata; class Aves; order Passeriformes; family Corvidae; genus Aphelocoma; species Aphelocoma coerulescens. The sequence goes on from NC_091015.1 coordinate 13,856,893, forward strand.
CATGTATTTCAGTTTTTGGCACAATACTTTGAAGCCATCTTTGTAACTCTCTGTCTTCATGGTATTAGGCAGTTTGTACAACACTGTTGAAAATGTTTCTGAGTAAAAAATTTAAATTCCTGAGATTTGAGTTTGGGAACCCAAACTTTGGGACCTTCTATGATCTAGTCTAATTTTGACAAGAATGGTCCAACACTTAAATGTCCAGATACCTGGGCTATATAATGAATTACAGAGTATTTCTTATACACATGTGCCAAATATGGCACCACAATAATAATATTTTAATTATTATTTAATTACAAGGTTCTCCATAACTTTTATACAGAAAGCCTTAAATACCCATTTATCTCTCTTCATAATGCCAAGCCTTTAACACCCTTTAGCATTACTTATTCCACTCAAAACTGCAAGATGTGCTCTTTTTTTCAAGTAGACTTGTTGCCATTTGACAGCAAGATTCTGCACATGCTTTTGTTATGCAACTTCAAGCTAGAGCTGGAAAGGTTTAGAGCTCCCTGTATACTTTTTTCGTACAGATCAGAGGGAATAATCATTTATTTGCATTGTAGAAATGATCAGTGACTTCACTTGTAGGTATAAAACAAATGCATGTGAAAACAGAGTCCCCTCTCCTCAGACACTACATCTTCATTTATATTGAGAAGCATCGTGTAAATGTGGAAAAAACAGTGATGATTGTATCATTTTCACTGTTGCCCAAACTGATGGTTGTAAAGAATCAGGTTACTTTTTTAAAATATATGAGCTGGTAAAATGGATTATTTCCATCTTGTGGTATTGTTAATTGGCTAAGTACTGTTTACCACTGTAGTGGCATTGTTTTTATGAGAAGTTGAATGAAAAGTGGGGGATGAAAATCCACAGTTTAATCTAGAGAAAGAGAAGATGTCCTTAGAACAAAGTTGAAATTACAAGCACTGAGAAATCCACAAATGAAGAGCTTCATGAGTGGGTCACTAGGATAAGAAATGTGTTCCTGTTCTGAGCTGCTCTGAATATGATGGTCTCTGCTGAGGCAGGTAATGGTGTATTAGGGATTAAAGTAAGGTCTTTCTGATTTGTTTGCATTTTAATGAGAATGTAATTTCTTATTCTTACCTCCATGTAAAACTTCCACACTGTCAGATTTGTAGGGATATTCATGAGTTTAAAAGGAATGGTAGTTAATTAGCATTTGGACTATACTATAGCTTTGAAAATGTGGACTGGGGGTGGGATAAGTCTGAAACCAAAATAGACTAGCACACCATAAGTTTCTATTTGAAGTGAACTAATTGAACTAAATTACTGGGTTTTGTGTTCATAGATAGTCTGTCTCCTGACTTTTATTATTTTTACTAAATTGCTCCTTATTAGAAATGGCTGTAGTTGAGTCCATGAATTGTTGACAAAAGATTCTCTTCAACTTTGCCTTTGATTATTCATGGTATGCTGTTGATCTTTGGAATAATATTCTGTAGTTTAAGCTTTTAGAGCACAAGAGCAAAACTTTTATAAACAGAAAGAAGGCAGGTTTGAAGAGATTTTAGGCCAGCTATACAAACTCTTTCCATTTAAGCCTTTGTTCAAGAGATTTTGTTCACAAATAAGCCCACAGATAGCAAGTTGATTTTTAAAAATTTTACTCAAGAGACCTTCATTTCCTCATCTGAGGTATGCAGTGTGTTGTAAGACTTCCAGCAGTAAATATCTTGTTTGTTAAGTAATGTACAAGTATCTAAATAATAATAGTTTCTTTGCTATTTCTTAATCTTAGCCTCAGCTGTATTGCTCCTGAAGTCTTTGCTAAATTTATTTCCAAGGCACTAACTCCTGGGAGCAGACCCATGGTTTCAAGCTGAAAGACTCAAGTGGGCTTTTGTAACATTTTATTTATGGAGTTCATTTATTGACTTTTCTGTAATGCTCAGCTGTGTGGTGTCTGAACACCTCATGGACACTAATGCATTGAGCATCTCAGCACTCCAGTACAGTTGGGAAAGTTTTATATTTTATGGATGGGGAGTTGAAGCACTTAAAAACTGGCCAGCACAAGCACACTGGCACTTTGTAGCAGAAAAAGAAAGAGAAAAGGTTCTTGAGGAAAGAACCTGTATTGTCTAATTCCCTCTCCAGCACCTTGAGCGAAACACCATCTTTCCTCTCTAAACAAGTTTGCACTTGTTTTGCAATGAAAAATAGACTGTCAAAATAGTTTAGAGATCTGTCATGGCTTGAAAACAGCAACTATGATTCCAAAGTTAACCAGGAGCTTAAATTTCCCCTCTCCTGGCAATGGCCGTGGCCCCTTGAATTGCGGGCACCACAAAACCCCTGGGGATGCACCATGACTTTGTCATAGTTCAGCTGAAATTGAAAACTCTGAGTGTTTGGGACGCAGAACAGGCACCAGTGAACTGTGAATTCTATCTATATGTATGTCTATATTTTTGCAGGGAAATCACTGATAACACTGTGAAGGAGGAGGGAGCGACATAGTTGCTAAAAAAGAAGTGTTTCCATGTGGGAACATCATCAGAATGAAGGAGGGGTTGTTAGGAAAATTATTCTGATCATCAAAGTTTATTTGAGTTTGGTACATCTGTACAAATGCAATTTACCTTTAAGTGTAACAGGCTGTCGTGTTAAACTCCCTGTCCACTGTGAGGAAATCACCGTTATGGCTTTCATATGGGAAGGAATTCAGGAGTGCCTTGTTTACATTGCTACCATTTATCAAACATTTAAAGCAGCTATTCTGCTGAATAAACATTCAAGAGCCTGAAGGATAAGCATATTGCTTAAACTTCTTAAGACTAAACTTTCCAAGCCATTTCCTGCCAGAGGGACCTAGCAGTAAAATTGCAAACTCTGTGCTCCAAGATGAGATAGGCAGAATTAGATTAAGCAGCTTACTGTTGACATGTCTATTGATCTGGGTTCAGTGCCGTTTCCTGTCTCTGCTAGCAGCTAGATTGCTGTATACAATAACACAGTGGCCTGGTTTATGTGAAACTGGGGGACTCCGAGCATCAATTACTCCAGGAAGGCAGTGGCACTGGGAGATAAGGTTAAGCCGCTCACAGTGTTTAAGACTGCTGAAACCCAAGCAACATATTTGCTGTCTAAATTGCTGCTTATAAATTTGACAGAGTTCCATTTATGTTGTTGATTTTTTTCCCCCTCTCCAAAGAGAGATCATCCCGTATTATTCTCTGCAGGTAGCAGTTTGGTTCTCGTTATAAACACGCATTGTTCGTTAGCCTTCACTTCCTATCAGCCCTTTGTTAAAAGTTCCAAAGCATCACCTGGATATTTGAATAGAAAATAGTTAGACAGGAGGGAGAAAAGCATGCAATATTATAAAAAATACCCATAATAAACTAACAAAATTTTCATGGTCATATTGATTCTGGTACTGCATTAAAGGTATTCTTTCTTTTTATTTTTTTTCCTCGCTATTTGGGAACACAGCATTGAATAACAGTGGCAAAAAGCAAAGAAATCTGGTACCCTTGAATTTCTCATTTAGTCTTCTGTTTTCTTCATAAGCAGTTCTCTTATGCTGTGTGACTTTTTTCTCTTTCTCAGAGACTGTTAACAGAATCAGTTAAAAGCAAAGTGATGCTTTTCACATTTAAAGAAGCCTGTAGAGAATTGTTTCAGGGGTCTGCTTGTGATTAACTCAACCTAGGTTTTTTTTCCTCTGGAAGAGGGTCATGCAGAAGATTTTTTCTCCAGGGGGCACCTTTTAAGCCACTTTACAGGTGGCTATCTCAGTTTTATGCAACATGCATTTCCATTGTCTTAAAATCAACCTTCAAAAAGAAATTCAGTATTCCCATAGAAGTATGAGCAAAGTTGTGTCAGTTCTGGCATTGTGATGGGAGATCTGTGCTGTGAAACTGATGAAAGGAAATATTTTAATAGTGACATTTGAGTTCATTTATCGTGACATTTTAGGGACTTGGTGGTACATATTTTTATCTTTGAACAATCTCCCAGCAGTCTACTGCCATTAAAGGGGGGAGGGCACTCCTTCCACACAGAGCACAATGCTATAAAAGCCCATAACGATACAGCAGTCAGCTGTGATGAACTGAAGTAGTTCTAACTGGTATGTGACAAAAAATGGAATTGTCTCCTTTTATTAATTTTTAAATATCTTGACATGCTATAATTAACATTGCCCTATGCTAAAATTACAACAACATCTGAGCTTCTGTATATTGGCTCATACCTTGATGCTATAAATGAATATAGGAATATGGGAAAGCTAACAGAACGTATTTCAAGTATGTTTTTAGCATTTCACTGGCGTATTTTTGAGTTTTATTTTAATGAGTTGCTGATTGATGTTATTGTTGGCAATGCATAAGGGGCACTGAAGTACCACCAGCATGTGGGCACTAATAAATACTTTATATTGCTGAAGATTATAACTATCAATACAAAACCTATTCCAATTATTGCAAGGAGGCTGAACCCAAAAAGTCCAACATCACTGAGGTTTATAATTCCATCCTCATCTAATGCTATTGTGCAGGTACGTGTGTGATCTTTATGGGGAGTATCCACTTTCAGACACTGCACTGCCTCATCACAATAGGTTTCTGTCATTTAGTGATTTAAATTACATCCTTTTATTTTGTTAACTCCTTTAATAAGTGTTTTAAACTGCCACCTTTCTGCTCTTTCTTTCTTGCACCTTCTCCCTCCTGCAGAGTCTCCTTGCAGGCTTGCTAATTCTTCAGGGGTTTTCCTGACACCTTCTTGTCCGTCAGTCCTGTACAGTTAATCAAGGGAGCCAGTGAGCATGCAGGGGTTAGCCTGGAGCAGAGTTAATCGGGTTGCCTTTGACTTAATTGTGCCTATTGTTACAGGGGAAATCAGCACCTGGTGCAGGGGGCCAGTGCTGCTGATTGCTTGAGAGGCTCAGCTTGCAGTACTGTGTACAACATGATGACTTGCCCCAGAGTTGCTTCTAGTTGTAAAGAAGGAGTTCTAACATTTTTAGCCTAGAAAGACATGAAAGTAATAGATTAAAACTAGATAAGCTCATACCCTGGGAATTAAAATAAAGAACAAATGAATAATACCCAGTGCAGCTACTTTTTTGGACTGCTGAAATTGTATTGAAAGTGAATTGGTTGTAGCACATATATATTTAACTATGAGCACTCTTTAGCACATCTGTACATTGTCTAGCACAGCCATATTGTAACAAGGAGCTATAGGAAAGTGATGTGGAGTGACACAAATCCGTGTCTGAAGACATCAAAAACCCATGGTTTTTTAAGGTCCCACACGGCTTTATCACAGACTGCCATTGACTGTAGTTTAGAAAAACAAATGCTGGATTCCCACTGAAAGTGAACTCATGTTACATGAAGAACAGTTGTGTTCATTTCTTGCTTTGATTGAAAAGCAAGCTAAGAATAAGGAGATTTGGACAAAATAAATATTTTGATTGTTGACTTGCAGATGCTTAGATGACTACAGACCTTGCTATAGTTCTGCAGTTGTGTCTCTTTGATGGTGTTGATATTACCAAATGAACTCTTCCAGAGTAAAGACATATCAAGCCATTAGAAGCCAGCAAAAAGCAGTGTAAAACCCAGACAAATCAGAAAAGGATAGAAATGGTTCTGCAGATGCTGTCAGATGAGCTGTCACCCAATAGCATATCAGCAGAAAATTTCCAGCTCAGCCTTACAGGCCACATTTTTATGTCACATATTTTTCATAGTCTTTAAGTTCTCCTGTGTCAGTGTAAGATCCAGGAGCCACAATGTTTTCAGCTATATGTGAGGTACCTGTAATAGCGTGTGATAAATACCTCACATATGCCACAGGGTGGATGCACTTTCTCTTTTTGTCATACTAGTGATACATTGGTATCATTCCAATATGATAGTAAGGAAAAAAGCACAAGAAATTATTACTTTCCAATATTTAACATTGTTTTCCTAGCTAAGTGTGAAGGGAATTAAATCTTTCTGAGGTTTTACAGATGACAAACTGCCAAATGGTATTAGGGCTCTCAGCATTCAAAGGAGTGTATAGTAAGAAGGTAAACAGTGTTTTAGTAAATCACTGGATTTTATGAAATTCATTCAAAAATGAAGTTATGGTTCCCTAAATAATGAAAAGAAACACTTCTGAAATTATTTACATTTTCTTCTTATTGGTTTCATGTGACCACAGCTTTAAACTGAAATAAAACCTTTTTATTTCTCCTCAGATCTCTGCTTCATTATATGTAAGACTTCAAATCCAATGCCATTTTCACAGTATAAAAATTATTTTATTTAATGAATTCGGTTTTAAACCTTATTCAGGACATCCTACAACTTTTAAGTTCTATCAAAATAATTTTTAGTGATTTTTCTTCCATTTGAAATGGAATTATTTCTCAAGAGGAGAGTTTGTCCTGTTCTAAGCACATGGAAGAATTGCACGTATGACAGTGCTGTTCATGCTAGCTTTGTGCCTGAAGCTCTCATGATGGAGTCATTTACAATTTTACTTCTTCATTGATAAGCCATTATCTGTAGACTGTTTTTATAACTGCAGGGTTTTGCACTTTGCCACAGAAGAGTAGCACTAAGTTCACAGCAATCTATTTCCCTAATTTCTCCATAATGCACCGTGACCTTTCCCAGGATGGTGTTTCTTTGTAGCAAGATGAAGAGGAAGAAAAATAAGAGTTTGCCCTTTCCAACTAATTGACCAATGTTTTGTTTTTAAAGGTAGTGTTACCTTTTTAATGCAGTTGTTAAAGATATAATTTCTTTATTCCTTTGTTCTACTGACTCCTCCAATACTCTGGAACATACCATAACTGCAGTCTAAAGCTCATTATATAGAAATTACAAGTAGAGTTATATTCAGTCTATTATTCAGTCACTATGCTTACAAGTAATACCCTTGGTAATGTTTGTCACAGTATGGTGATAACAACTGAAGTAATTGTTTACTAATTTGTTCTCTTAAGTGTGTTTTAACATTTTAATCTTTAAAGGATGTCTTATGGGAGGAGGAGTAGTTTTTTGAGCTATGTATTATGAAAGAATGGAAAAATCTTTTATTTGTAAGTAATTCATTTTAGGAATAAAATTTAAATAACATTCTATGAATAAAAATGTAATCGGCTATAAGAAAACTTTGGGGTTCTTATGTTTTCATGAAGAAAACTTATTTTTGTAAAGTATTCTCAGGAAGATGTGTGATCTGGATTGCACAAGCAGCTATAAAGTGAGACTCAATGAGGAAATAAAGGCGCTTTGCATTTACTGATTCCGCTCCCAAGCCATATGTTTTAACATGCATGGGGTTTGTTTTGCTGTTTCAGGGCGGAAAAGCAGTAAAAGCAAATAGTCGCATATACATGCACAGCAGACTCTAAATTCAGCTCTTTCTGAACATAAATTTGCGATCTTCCAAGTAGGAATGGAAGGTTCCCTGTGATGTGGCAGAAGCTGCAGCGCACAAGGAACAGTCGTACGCTGGATAGACAGACGTTCTCAATACGTCAGACTTCTCCTGCTCAATTGGAAAAGCTATTAACCAGTGACTGCAGGGCAGTGTTTTTACTTTTTCCATGTCTTGGCTTGTTTATGTTAAATCAGACCACAGGAGGTCTGTTGCGTTTCTCTGGCAGTTATTGCAAGGCTTGCTGTGGCTGTGGCAAAAAATTCTATTTATGACACTTGCTGTATCCTAGGTGCAGTGAATCTTGGCAGACAATCTGGAAAATTTCCCATCTTTGTACTTGCAGAATATAATATCTCAGTAATGGTGTGACTGTGGTGACTCACTGCAAAGGTCCTAAGTTCATCTACCAGAGTAGCCAAAAAATCTAGACACATTTTAATTGCTGGCATGACATTTGGAGTACTTGCTTCACCACTGGACGTAAAATACTAAATTGAAACTCCTCCTGTTTTGGCTAGAGTATACTCAGATTGAAGAAAAGATCCAAGAGCAGCATTTCAGAGGTGTAGGTTGATGGCTTCTGGCCAGCATTTTTTTTACCAGTATGATGGTCATGTCTGTTAAGAGGAAATAACCTTACATGTGTGTGTTTTGGCACTGCAGCTATTCTCACTGATGTGTGCACTGTCAGTCATGCGATTGTCCTACATAAATAACATATTGATGATTACAGAGATCTGGGATTCTGTTATGGTTCTGCAGGAGTGTAAACAAGTTGTCAAAAATAATTTATCCATACGCTAAATGCCATTGGTTATTCCACTGTCAAGTCTCACTTTAAAACTGCTGAAAACTTTTCTTAAGAAAAGAGTGAACCTTGTAAAATCAGAGACCATTGCAACCTTTCGGTAATATATTTCATATTAACTTAGGGAACATAAGAACACATGCAGTTTATTTACAAGAGAGTAAAACAACGTGACAGTGAATGGTTGAGCTATGCTGAATAACTTTCTTCTGGGGCTTTTAGAGTCTTCTGCTGCTTTTAAAATGTACATCTCATGGTCAAACAGGGGGAAATTAACCAAATTAGGGCCTCAGGACTACATTCTCTCGAGTGAGAATGATGATTATATAGATGGCCATACGGGCCAGTGCTTGTATGACTGCTGGGTGAATAATAAAGCTTCTGTGGGGGTCTTGGTGTCTTTTCTTTGTGTTGGGCTGCTGATGTGGTTTGACAAATGTGTAGAGCTAGAGGATGCATGGGATAATTGGCACAACCACCACAGATCTCTGGGAGGTTGCCTGGAGCATCTGCCCTGAAACTGAGAACCCCAACTCTGGCAATGCCACAGACCTATTTGCCATCTTGCCATTAGTTTCCACATAGTGACTGAGCACATGGGTCCACTCAGTTGCTTGTGGAGGCTGCATCAGCATGGAAGCACGGACCAACCTTTTCCTGGCATTTCTTTTTCTTGTGCCATATCGGATTTCCAAATTCTCATGCAGTTTCACGTCTGTCATTGGCATGGAAGAGTTGACAGCTGCTACATGATGGCAAAGCAAATGTATCCTTGCCTCCTTGCAGTCCTCCCACTTGTGACTCACATGGGTTTTTTTAAGGGAGAATATAAAGACTTTAAGGACAAAGGGTTTCTTTCAGCACTTTGGGAGGCTTTTTTTTTCTTGTGATAAAAACCATCAGAATAATACATTTTGCAGTAGGGGACGTACCTGCTTTATAAGACCGACACCTGTGGACTGCCATAATTAATGTGTGAATCTAAAAGTGGTAAGAGAAGACAAAAGAAGTGAAAGAGAGCTCAGTCTTGTGCTTCCCAGCTGCTGATGGTGGTGACTTCAGTAACAAATGCCGATCATGCCAGAAATGCAAACAGCATGTGGACGGGTTTGTTTCCATTGTAAAGAGATAGGTTACTTAATTAATTTCATGAGGCCTCTGGGCTGCTGTTGACAAAAAGTGCTTACACCACAAAGTTAGGTTGCGGGTTAAGGATAGGGTTAGGGAAGGTTCGAAGTACTGATCCCTAGACTCAAATTACCTTTAACATTTTCTTTAATGATACAGATACACTAGTTTTGCTTAATTACTCTTTGCTGTCTAAAGCAATTTTTCCCTTGAGTCACTGAAAGTTTTATTACAACACTTTAATCTGATCATGAAAATTAATATACTTGTATCATCTTTTAATTTGTAGGAATAAAATCTCCTTTGTTTAAAATTTCAACCAGATTAGAAGTATATAGTAGAGACTTGTAAGTTTCAAAGTCTAAATCTTCCAGTGCATTGTGTTATAGAGGCAATATAATAAGAAACAATATGTTACTGACCTGATGGAAATCAGGACAAAAATAGTTTTAAAAATATTTAGCAGTTGAAATCATGTAAGTCAAACTTAAGAAGTACATATCTTGAATCACCGAGGAATTTGGATGAAATATAGAAAAGCATACATGCTTTTCATCTAAGAAAAAAAGAGTGGGAGGAAACCTGAACAATGATCATGAGAGCCTCAAAACACACATTTTGTTTCCTAGCACTCATGTGTTTGGGTTTAGCTGAAGCAGAATGTATAAAGTGTCTTCCCTTTTACTGTTAGCTTGAGGCAGCCCTGTTTCTAGGACATTGAGCTGTGTCCACAGTAGCCCTGGGGTTTTGCCTGCACTGCCTATGCCCTGTAGAGACAGAGTGCCCCGAGCCCTCTGCAGAGGTTTGAGCGCTGTCTCAGGGGTCTCACCCTCGCCTGGCTGCCCCAGGAATGGGGTCACTGGAGGATGTGCCAAGCACACATTTCTGCTGCCTTCACTTGAGTTGAGTTGAAGCCCTTCAGGGGTGAGTTATCCGTGATACTGCGCTGTGAGTTACTGACACCAGGGATATGGTGAAAGCCGATAAAAGTGTCACTGTGGCAGACAGTAGGATGTTTAGCAAAACCGACCCATGATTGTTTCCAGAGACCACTTTCACACTGCGGAATTTCCTAATGTGCTGCCTTAGAAAGCTCAGCTGTAGCATAGCATCTGCTCCATGGTTTTATCTGTCTTGGCCTTTTCTGCATTTCCTGATTTTACTTGTGTGTTGCAGAGGCATGGGGCTGTAATGGGACACAGGTTGAATGTGATGAGGAAATAAACTAAAAGAGTGAAACTGTGTGCAATCACTAAGGAATGAGAAGCCATTGGCCATGTTAATTCTGAGAGCACGTATGATTTACTACCAGCTCATTAGGAGTACAGCTGGCAGCCAAAAGGACTGTGACTGCATATGAAAATCATATCTTTACAAGACTAAGAAAATACGCTGAATATAGGTGTGAAATTACTGAGAATTTATTTGAACACATTTTAACATCATCTAAGAGATAATCCACAGAGAGTACAGGACTTAAAAACACTTAAATTTGTACAGGCATGTTACACTATTTTTTCATTAGGGACTCTGTACTGCTCCCTTGCCAAACCTGGCAAAGATTGGGGCTTAGAAAATTAGTAAAATAAAAATTCAAAGAGCACCCAGAACATATCAGAATGGTGATTCACCTTGCTAGGAAATTAAATTCTCTTAGGGGAAAAAAAAATTGCATTTTGCATCTCTATACATCAAAAATGTTGCTGGTTTATTTTTTTAAACCTACTAAGTGAAAAAAAAATCACAATTTCTGAGACATGCTATTTGATATTTATGAAGATATTAAAAGTCATTTCTTAAGTAAAATAAACAGTCAACATGTTTTTTACAGAAATAATATTTTCATTTAGTCAAAATGATGGATTTCCTTACTACCCTTTTTCAGCTTCTTGTGCAAATTGTATGTAAATGAATGCAAATAAGCAGTCCTCACTACTAAGTTGCTTAGAAGCATAAAAGTGCAGAAAATTAAGATGTTCAGACAGAGCTGTGCATCTCATTTATGTAAAGAATGTTTAAACTTAAATATTTCAGCAAAAAGTGTTATTGTTCAGGTCATAAAATGGGTTTTTGTGCTTTACAGAGAAAGTGCACAAAAAGTCTATTATCTTCTGAAGACCTCTTAGTGTATATGGGAGTTAGTCCTGTGTAAGCCAACCTAACAAAAAAACAACCAAACAGGAAACTAGGAAAGAACTAAAAGGTCAGCACTGCAATTTTGAACATTTTCCACCCAAATGTGGACTAAGCTCCACCAGTTTTCATAACTTGTTTTTGTCTGTCTTTTTAGTTAACACTTCTGCAATGGATAAACCTGAAACCTAGTGGAAAAGAAACCTTGAAAACCAGAACTACAGAAATTTCCTTTTTCATTCAAACCTGCTTAAAACCTGGCACTACATCCAGCAGACTCCCCACCCAACTCTAATGGTGCTATGCATCATGAGAAAGGAAAATTCTCCTTGATTTTCAATAAGATACCAGGCTTGAGAAATGCCTGTGGTGCCGTAAGGGATTAACGATCTCTGTGCTATTTATAACCCGGCAAACTAAATTGCAATTTTTAGAGAATTATTGTAGTTTTATTGTGCTGCCCAGCCAAATTCAGTGAGTAGGACTCATTAGTGTGTAAAATAGAGTTAATTTATACTGAGTATCCCCCATCTTTGGATGGAAGCTCTATGTAAATCATCTTTTCTGGTCATTAATTTAGGCTGTTTGCATTTCCTTTGCTATGGGAGCATAAGTATGAAATATTAACTAAACTTCCCTGGTGAAAGTGCCCCCTCATGCCTCATACTTGATGCGGAAAATGTTTGCTCTTCTTGCAGAACTCCCCTGTAATTGAAGGGTGAGGGCTGTATTATGCAGCTGAAACACCTAGTGATAATTGGCATTTAAAACATATTTCCGTAGCTCTAGAAACAGGAAACCAGGGTATCTCTGGGAAGTCATTCGATGAACACTTCCAAAATATTGGGAAAAGCATATTGAATCTTTCAATGGTTGATTCCATCCTGATTGATCTTAGAGTTTTTTGAAGTAATTGATGGTATTTCTTTAGTTCAGTCTGTTAGTGCAAATAATTATTAATCAATATGCACTCAGCTCTTACTTTAGAAGATAATTTTAACACATGATTTATTCTGAACATTTCAATTGAACTACCTTTACAAGGAGAAAATCAATTGGCTAGTGGTCTAAAGCACTTTAATTATCTGAAGAGCTATATTCCGTTTTAGGCCTATTTTTTCTTTTTTTATTTTTTTTTTTAGTACATTGTCCCATTGTGATATAGTCCTTCTGCTGGGCTGTACTTTGCTATCCTCAGAAGTTCACTAATTCTCTATTTCAGATTATTTTGCTTAGAAATTTTCAGTTCAATACAGCAAACACACTAGGATTAAACACTAACATTGGAAATTAAATGATATGCAAAATGGAATAAAAATATAGCATTTTCCACAGGAGAAAACAGTTGGTTGGGTTTGTTGGTTTGGTTGGGTGTTTTTGTGAATGTGTCAGCACATTTGTAATTTCTTTAGATGTTTTCTCATTCATAGCAAGCATAGCAGTGGAAAATTACAGTTAATTTGAAATGATAGCATGATGCCAGAACTTAGACAGAGGTTTGAAACATTATAGGACAAAAGGTGAAATCATTAATTCATTTGCAATGAATATTAAATTCCTGAAATATGCATAACTCTCTCATTATATTTATATTTATGTGTTTAAAAATGCCTGTAAATATTATTGTGAGTCTGAAGGAGCATTTGTGCCATGTCCATGAGCATGTCAATACAGCCTTTCAAAGTAATTTGCACTTGGGCTGAGGCATAAGGTTATGGAGCCATCTGTCATCATGAAAAATCATTAGAATAAAGAGTGTGGTACAATTCCACTCATGTTCATGATACGTTGCATTTCAACAACACCATTACAAACACTTCTCTCAAATGCCCTTCATAGGCCTAACAGGGAAGCTTGAAAAGAGTCTTGTGAACTAATAGATCAAATGCCAGTGGATTCACACCAAAGACTTCAGCCTGCAGAGAGTATTGTGGTGGCTCTTTGGGATCTGACAGGGGTTGCCCTTGAAAGTTCCAGGGGAAGAGTTTCTGTGTCTAATAAAAGGAGTTGACGTTCTTGAAATGGCCTGAAGTTAGTGTTTGGTTATATATCCATTCCTTATTGCATTTCTTGTATTTCTCCCAAATTGGACAATAAACATATAATCATAGACATCCAGTTTGCTATTTAACGGGATTATAGTCATTGTTTCTCAGTTCTCATGGCTTTCCATAATGCTGCAAGAGATGAATTGCTTGTTCCTTTGGTATAGTACAGGATTTTTTTTTTTTTTCTTGGTATACCAAAAAAGCTATATATCTTCAAAGTAGGAAAGTTTAGATCTTAGGGTTGTATTTTGCTGGAAACATTCCTTAAGAAGATTCCTTGGAGGATGTTAGTAATATAAGATTTTTAAAGAATCCAATGATAAAGAGACAGCACTACCGTCTGAGGACCCAATTACTGAAACACTTGTACATATGTTTACTTTTAAGTCATTAAGTACTGTGCATATGGAAAACATCATGTCCTTCATTTCTGAGCCTTGATCTTCAAATGTAAGTGTTGTAGAAGCAGGGTTTTTGAATTTTATCCTGTTAGGTGCTGAGTGCCTTATTTACTGTCTGATCTAGTGAGAGATCTGCCTGCTCGATAGCTTGTAGCAGGTAACTCTGTTATCCAGGCAATCAGAAGGAAGGAGTGAGTTTGCTTTAGGGTGTAAAAATATATTTTACTTGATGTTAATTCCTACAGCTGATGACATGACTGGCTCTGAATGACCTCCCAAAGGATGTCCTAGAAGGAATTCTGCGGTGGTGTGTATTTTCCTGCTGAGAGCCTGTGACAGATGATCATACTTTAAATTCTGTTTTGGATGAGACAGAAGCAATAACAATGTGAATATTAGAATAAATCTTTGCTCATTTCAAGTGGATAATTCATGTTGTCAGTGGCTTGATTTGAGATCAAGATTTCTATAGGAGTAAGAGAGGGGTCAGACTTCAGACATATTTGCTGCTGTTTGCTGTCTGAGAGTCTGTGTGCTATCTCCCCTTCTGCAGAAATAGCAGCTCTGTTGTTTTCCTCTGTAACAATGCCTGTAATCTGAACTTTTGCATTAGTATATCTGGCTAAACTTATTAATGAGAATTCTGACCTGGTTCAAATCAACAAGATTTTTTCCCTTTCAGTTCAGTTAATGGCCTTTCTATATCTTGATCAATAGCCTTTTTGAAGAACAGCTTTTAAAAACCTGGGATTGGAAGCAGTGCTATATTGTCTGGCTTATGAGAGAACAGATGAAGAAGATGTGTTCCTGTAGCCAATCAATAGTTTTTTTAACTTGGCTGTTTTAACTATATTTTTTTTGGAGGTGATTATCTCCAACACCAGATAGTCTGTCTAATGTCTTTACTATTAAAGTCTAATGTCCTTTAATAGTAAAGGTGATCTCTTTTAGGTTATTTAGTTCAATTTCCAACAGAAGTGAACTATTCAGGAAGTGTATTTAGAAAAGTCTATTTTTCAAGAGTTCTAAGGCTAGAACAAAGGACAGGAGATCATGATAGTGTGCTGGTAGGGCTGCCACATGCAGAAGTACAATAGCGAGCACCTCTGACTGTGGAGGAACTGTCGAAGCACTGTAAAATCAAGTTGCTGTGTGTGAAAGATCAAGCAGGTTAACTCCTGGGATTTTTTCTATCAAGATACTTTCTTCCTTCCATTCTGTTGCCTGCTGTCTTCAGAGCACAGTGATATTGAGACTCTGCAGATTTAAAACATCTGTCTTTCCATCTCCAGTGTACTATGGAAGGATAGCTCTCCATTTAGTTTTAAAAAATTTAGCTGCATATTAGGCTGCCTTTGTTTTTACAAATTTTTATCCTTCTTGAGGCTACAGGCTAGGCAGGTATTTTCTAGTGTTTTCTATATCATGACCCTATTGTTATTTTTTTGAAAAGAGTATTTGTAGCCATTGTTACAGAATTCAGATCTATTTAATTAAGTAATGATTAGGAACCTAAATTATTTTGTATTGCTCAATTGAGTGTTTTCTTATGTGTCTGAATTCTGGTTTTGAGATGCATGAAAACAATGGCAGGCTTGGTATTATTGTAAGGAAAGAGTCCATAGTGTTATTTTAAAACAAATTTAGAAATAGCTACATTTTCTTAATTTTAAATCATGGATAATGCACTTAATGTAAAACACTGGAATTTTCATATTGCAAACAATTTGATTAATTTGGCTCATTGGGTACAAATAAGTCTGAACTAAAAATGCAGATACATTTAACATCGTATGAAGAAGTGGGCATTAAAACCAGGTCTTGAGAAAAATTATAAAGTTTACGTTTGCAGGTTACATGATACAATTATACAAAAATACAATTATAATGTCTTTATAGGTACTCACCACAGGCTTAAGCTTTCAAGTTTGAACTCACATAAAACTGTCTTAATTTATGAGCTATGTCTGTTAGTGTTGGATAACTAGCTAGAAGATAAATCTGTACTTAATACAAATCTGTCTGAGTTGATGGTGTTGAATATAATTTATATAGAAAGTATAGGTTTTTGGGAGAAACAGAGCAGTTTTATTTGACAGCTTTAGTTGTAGGCATGGTTATTATCCTCAATCATTGCACATATTCTCAGGAACATTTTTTGCCTTTTGCGCCTTATTTAGCATTTGAGGATTTTTTTTTTATTTTCATTTTCTGCTTACTCGCAGTGTATTGTTCTGCTACAGTCTGGAGGTTTCTATTGTTTATAGCCATTTTTGTAATCATAGAATCATAGATTTGTTTGTGTTGGGAGAGACCTTTTAAAGGTTATCTAACCCACCCCCCTTGCAGTGAGCCGTGACATCTTCAAGTAGATCATGCTGAGATCTTTGTTTAGATCTCAGATGTCTGCTGGTGTTGAAAAAGCAGGAAAGAGCCCACTGTGTCTGGTGATTGTATGGTATAAGGGCAGCTAGAGATGACTCCTGCATGTTGTGTTTGCGAGGACAGGACCAGAGCTCATGGCTTGTTTCAGAAGTCACTCATTAACTGGATGTAGGATGAACAACTTTCATAACTGATTAGCATGGTATGCTATTCATAATAACATGTGATTAGCATATGTTAATAATAAGCAATATTCAGCTGAAATGTCAGCATCCAAGCAGCTTAGACAACATCTGTTTGAGCAAGACATGCAGTACACATTCTATCCCTGTTTTACAGAACATCACTTAACCAAAATTCTTCGTTAACCAAAGTTTGCTTGTCTCTCCCAGGGTTGTACAGCATACAGACACTAGTCAGCTTGGCTGAGCATAGCCCCTGTAAAAGTGGCATTTAAGCCAGCTGGCATATTTCTGCTGTATTCTGGGACTAAGAACATGAAACACAGTTTGTTTGGAAGGAAAGGAATCCAGTAAGCCGTGGAAAAGCTGAGAAAATCTCTTCCTTTCTGATAAAATAAATGAAATTTTAGCTAAAGGTTTTGATGGCCTCTCAAGATATTTGACTGAGCACAAAGATGGGGGTGTAAAAATGTGTCCCTGTGGCATATCTGAAACTCTCTATATATGTTGTATGTATATGTTCCCATATAAATACTGATATGTGGGTGAAAATCACATGAGAAACTATGAATACATTTCTAAATATAATATTCTACAAGGATATTAAGTCCCTTTTTCAAGAAGACCATAAGCTTCTTTGCACTAATAATTTATTTGAAAAATTTAATAACTCTGCTCCATGTCTGTGGTCATTGCAAACCTATTTTTTGTAGAGCCTGTTTTCAAAGTTAACTTTTGTTTCTGATTTAAGATCTTCTTTTTCTGTACTGGTCAGTGTCCAAAGTATTATTTATTTGTTCTTATTGCTCAGGCCATGGTTCCATGGACTAGTAGCTCTTTGCAGTCAGTAAAACAATTCCTTTTGTTACCAAGCCTATTTTTCCTACTATCACCTTGACTTGAAGAATGGATTTACTTCATTGTATTAGAGAGAATATTTTCTGACAGCTTTTGAGTACAGATCATTAAAAAATTACCAGTTTGAAATGTTGACTTTTGTTGCCTTTTTTTTTTTTGTCTCAAAAATAGCTTATTACATCTTTCAACTTTCTAAGTAATTAAATCTCCTTGAAAACTCATGTAAATTCTGTGTTGGATGGAACAGGTTGTAATTAAGCAGAGTTATTAACAATGTTGTTGATAAATTTGGGCACAACTCTGTTCTTGCAGATGCCAGTTGACTTTATAGGTCTGATCTTTCTGCACAGAGAAAGACTGATGTACTCTGTGTACTGTTGACAGTTTTACACTGTTGTAAAACTAGAGTAACAGAATAGAAAACTGTGCCAAAATCATGTGGTAGCTATATGAACAGTAGAAGATTTATGGTATCTTTAACTACCCATTTCTTTACATTTAATGGCTTCTGTTCTGAAAATGATGAGCTAGACAAATGTTTTGTTGACACTTGACAATTGACACCTGATTTAGGAAATTAATTATATTTACTCTTTTCAAATACAGCAGGAACTTTGTATAGTCTGGAGTTTGTCCAAGTCCAAGCCATGCTAAAAACAAAGGCAAAGTTCTATTTAGGAACGGTCTCTGTTGAGCAAAGGATGTTTTAGGATGTTTAATGACAACAATCAGTATCAGAAAACAGCCTTACCATTTCCTAGCCATGTTCTTAATAGTAAGTTCTTAATAATGGATTTCCAAGAAAACCACTGCATTTTATTGTTTTGAAGTTTATCCACCAGCTACCTAAGAGCCCCAGATACTTGCATTTCGAGTTATTTATCTTTTTCTCCTTCTCCCATGCCTATCTTTTGTTCACTTGATTTGTATGTATGAAGATCTTCCTGGTCCATAGTTGAAATTACTGAGTAGTGTTTTCCTGTGACTGTTTCAGTGGTAATATTTTGTAAAAGAGCACGGCTGCTAATTTTAATGTAGTGACATACCTCAGTTATATCTCGGTTTTAAGACGAAGTAACAAAACTCAAATCACTTCACTAGAGCTTCGCATGTTACCTTATTCAAGCCTTGAATGATGCTCCTGTAAAAGAACATATAAGAAACTGCAAAGGTTGAAGCCACCCATATCTATACTTTTACACCTTGTATTTCTGACAGAGTCAAACCAGGCTATAAAACAGGACATTTTATATTTTTGAAATGAGAGCTTTTATGCAGCAGAAATGTGAGCTATGGCTAGAAGTGCGTGCTTACCATGCAGATTAGAAAGGTAACCAGAGCTTCATTGTAACATCTGAGGCAATTCTTTTATCCTTAACTTTCAGTATTGAATACTGACACAGAAGTTAGTCTTCCTCAGCTGTTTACTCAGTAGAGAAAGAATTTTACTTCCCTAAAAGCCTGCTTTCTCCTTCATTGAGACCAGCCTGCCAAGGAACCGGAATGGCCATGTTTGTGCATCTGCATCATGCTCTGCTTATCCTGAGGCAGTAAAAAAAGGGTTAGTGTAGCTCAGGATGGTAGTGTAAATACTCTGGTACTCTCTGCCCTCACAGTGACACAGCCAAAGTACCTCTGGTGTTCCATTGAGCAGACTGACTTTGTGCAATTTTAGAGGGATCTTGTTGTTCATGGCATGCTATTAAGTAGGTAATAGCTGGATTGCAGGTTAATGCCGCGGTCAGTTTAGTTGCCCATCGGATTAAAGCTTGCAGAAAATGGATGAACAGGAGAGGAAAGATCAGAATTAGTGGAGGAGAAGAAGTGACTTTGGAAGCTTTTAATTATTTTGCCTGAATTAAAAACCATCTGGTATTTTTAGTTTTTTAAAATACATTAGACAAAAAAAGAGTCAGTTTCTATCATGGATTTATTTTTGTGCTACAGCGACCAATAGGCTGGTATTCAATTATTTATAATGATGTATTAGTAGCTGTGGAGGTTTCAGATCTAATATGGTAATGGCAGTATTATATCAGCATGCAAACTTTAAAACAAGGTGGAATGAAACATTTTAAAGTAATGTTTTAGTCTCTTCTTTCTATTAATCCTCATTAGCTTCAGGTCTTCTGCGCAGATGTGGGTTTGTTTAAGGAACAGTTGCATATGAGTTTATGGAGGTTCATTCTTTCTGTAGATGTCCTGTAAGGTTCTCAGGCACAGATGCATGAAAATTACAAAATAATTCCATCAAAAGGTTGACTATAAGCAATGCAAGTCCATGTCCCATGTGTTCTGAGCAGTAAAGCAGGTATCTTTCTGATTCCCAATGTGTTTCACAGTAAATCAAGGCATAGTAAATGGGGGAAATTCAGACCCCATTCTCAATTCTTTGTTTATATTCTCTGTGGGGAAATTCCCCTTCTGTATTCCTCTGAGCATTGCATCTCAGATGTGTTCCACTTTTAAACAAGGATTTGGTGCTGTCATGTCATCTTTTCTATGTAACTTCTTACATCGTGTTATCGATGCTTGCCATCTCAAGATCATTAGGATGCTTAAAGAAGTCTTGAGATTAAAATTTTTCTGTTCTTTAGATGCATGCTATTGATTATTGAGCCTTTAGAGATTTAGTGGCTTGTGTTTGCAGGCTTTTCTGCACCACTCATTTGAGTAGGTCTTAATTTAAAGGAGAAAAAAATTATTTTTTTGAGTAGCAGAACCAAAAGTCTTTTGTCCGACAGATTTTTGTCCTGTATTTTCCAAAATCTTTGTTTCCAGAAAGATACCAGCTCCCTTCCTATTATACTCCCACCTGAAAAAAAGGCACCGGTTGTACAAAGTTCAGCAAGTCTAAAGCTACATGTGTGCTGAGGATAAGAATGTGAACCAACTGGCAGCTCCACAGCACTGTCTTAGGGCTGAGTTATGACCACAGGCCATGGAGGGGCCAGCAATTTCAGTTTCTGTCCTTGACCCAGACAGTGATTTGTAGGAAATTCTTAGGAACTTAACTATTTTTGATACTTTTATCCCTAATTGTAACTTAAATCAGGCTGTAGTTGGAAAGATAGTCATGGTTTGAAATACAGACCAGCATGATCATAAAAGCTTCCTTTTCTTAGGCAGCTAGATTAAAAATGCAAGGGATGTGTATCTTCCATCACTTGGCGCTTTGGGAAAATACATAAATGTCATAAGAGTAGGGATTAAATTGTGAGACTTGGATAACAGAACTGTTATATTCTGCTCATAAACTGATCTAATTTCTCAGATATAAAATGTGTGATCAGGCTGTGCAGTTTTGAGAACATTTTTCCTATTTACCATGGCAGACTATTGGCAGGAGGAGGCAAAACTGCCTATTACATAGGCATGATAAAGCTGCAGCAACTAAATGGAAGTTGAGGTGAAAACCCCAGACAGAAGACTTTCATTAGGAGAGTAACAGCCTCTGCTCTCCCCCAGCATTGCTATTCACTTTGTATTGGTGATTTTATAACCACAGAAAGATCTGTGAATTTAATTGCTGGAAGTTACCTTTTATTTCTTTTACCAAGTCTAAAATTCATGATCAGGGGCACAAGCCAGTCAGGAAACAAATCTTTTCTCTGAGTTAGCCTTTGCAGGTGGTTTAAAGAAAATTTAATTCCTTCCCTCTTGGCCATGCACAACACCTTTATCCTCTTGATGAGTTCAAAGTGAAAGTCTCCTCTGAGCTCATCGTCGGTGCTGCTGCAGCTGATTGGCAAGCCTGGTGCGCTTAACAGTTGTGCAGGTGGCAAGCTTTGCCCCGAGAGAAAGCACATCACCTCTGTGCCTATTATTTTGCCTGAAAATACATAACTGCCCCTTTCCCAGAACTGGCAGCAATGAAAAATGATACAACTTTCTGCATCAGCAATTTTAAATGCTAATTGTACATGCTAGTGGATAAACATGGGGGCTCTTCTAACAAGAACATAATTTATCTTTTTATCCCTTCATCATCATGTCCGCAGTGTTCTAATTAATAGGTTTACTGAAGTATATTGTGTGGTAACTTTATAGTATTTCTACTGTTTGGTGTATATTCTACAGTAATGTGCAACTTTGTAATATCTTCCTAGGTTTTCTGCTTCTTTCCTCTGAACATATGTTATGCCATTTGTCAAGTGATTTAATAGCGTCCCTTGACCTTAAAAATAAAATAAAGCTAGATCAGTGTATAAAACCATGAAAAACTTTAAAAGCAGCCTCTACTGCACCTTCTTTCACTCAATCCAAGAGCCATGAGACAGCATCATCCATTACTTGCTGTTCCTGCAGTAGGTGAAATGACATGGTATAAGTCTCCTTATTTATCATAATGTTTAGTTTATGTCATGGAAGGTTTAACTTTTGGTGAAGAGAAGTTATTAAAAAAAGGTACAAAGAGAGGGATCTGTTACAGTAATGAATTATTTATAATATACTGAGTGTTAGCCAGAAACACTGACTACTTAGCCCATTGCAAGCACCTGTACCAGTATCTTATGAAGGGTGTTCTTTATCACTGAACTAACAGAGATCACATTTACATTAGTGCTTAAATTCAGTGGGAAAAAACAATGTGGCATGAATTTGACAGATGTACCATAAGAATTTAAACACCTGTTTTCTGTTTAGTAATTTAAGAGCTTTGGAAAGCACAAGCACAGTGCAGACCTAGGGCATGTGTGACGAATATAATTTCTCTTTAAGATTCTGAGTCATCACATGAAAGTGATTTTTTAAAATGTTTAGGGTTTTTCTTTTGCAATATTTAAACTTAAATTTTCTGCTATTGTGAAACTGATATTTGTTAGTAATGTCTTAAAATTTGAGAAATTCCTCTATCATATAGCATGAAATACTGCAATGCTTGAATGCTTGACTTCCCAGCTCAGTAAGTTGCAGAGAGGGGCTGGTCTATCTGCTCTTCAAAGAGGAAATTCTTTAGACCTATTTGCAAGTGTGAATCCGGAGTGGTGTCTCAGAGGTCAATGTGTTGCCATATGGAAACACATTTCAGTTTACCTTTCATCCTTTCTGCTTTTGCCGGCATGGTCTCTTGTATATGACAAATGAGAGCAGAAAGAGGTGGGTGGAAAGGGGGAAATAATATGATTGCCATATCACTGATATCACAAAAGGTGGAAATGTATAGTGCATCATTTTAAGAAAGGATACTCTGCTATATGTGCTGAAGTATCTTTTGCTTAGTATCTGAGGAACCCTTTTCACATTCTTTGTGTTCTTCAATTACGATGCCACCTTCATGTGCAAGACACAATTTTTAACGAAGTCATGGAGAAGGTTGTGTGGTGAAGTTCAAGAAGTTGTTTCTATCTATCTGTGGGTCACCTTTTTATTTTTCTAAGATTGCAGTCAGTAAAAAACAGATAAGACTTGCTTGGGGCCAGCTGTAATCCTGTGTCCCTGAGTTTAGCCAAGACCATGGGATGCTTTCCTCCCTCCTTTCCTCTCCCCAGCATACTCACTTGAAGAGGGAGGTTCAAGGGCAGTGGCAGCCTAAGCAGTTTGCCTTGCTGAGGAGTCTGCCACACTAGACATAATCTCAATTTACTGATGTCCACTACAAAATGGAATAGAGCTAGAGATCTGCCTCATGTCAGCTGAAGAGTTCTGATTCTAAAGGGAGCTCTGCAGTGCTGCTGCAGTTGCACAGACCTAATTGTGTGTGTACAAATACGCAGCCAAACACATACATGCTGAGGAAGGCAATTACAAGGCATAGTGAACAAAACATTTTCATTTATTTTTTTTAAGTCTTCCTTTCTTTATCATTTGTTCATCTAAAATAATACATATATTTCTTTTTGTAATGAGTGTGTATTATCATGCAAATTCCACAACTATTAGCAAATCTTTCAGCAAAAAGAATTAACTCTTACCTTACTACTGCTCTTGGTTGATTCATTGGTGAAGTAAATAAACTGGGTACTTGCATAGTCAAGTGTCTCTTTGGCTCCAGAAATTCTTTGGTGGCCTTTATCTGTTGTAGCTGGGAACTCTGGGACTGGTCCAAACCAGGTGATTTTCTGAAGGTAGAAGTGCAGGGTACCCATTGCTTTACTGACGTTATACAGAGCTGACCCAGGCTGGTACCTATTGTTACAATCTTGTTTGCAATTTAGGTTTCAGTCTCTCATTGAGGCTACAGGTTGAGTTGGTCCCTGGTAATGTCAGCTATGGTTTGAACATAGTCTCATTTAAAACACAATAGGACTAATGAATAATATTGAAATGCAGGAGATAGAATCAGTAAACATGAAAGAACATGTTCTTATTCTTTTATTTTTTGCATCAAAATAATTTTACAAAAAGCAATAAAATTTATTTTAGCCCCACACCTCCTCTGTGAACTATGAAAGCGTTATCCATGCTGAAGGGATATTTTTCTCTGTGCAAAAATATATTCCCTGTGCAAAGAAAGGTTTGCTGGTCTGAATTTTCTTAATCAGTTCCTCTTCTCCTTGTTCAGTGTGGTATTTCTAATCCACCTAATTTCAGTTTAGGGTTTCACGTGAGAGAAAAAATAACTGCATATATTGTAAAGTATTCCAAAGGTTTGTCACTCGTACATTATATTCTGTTCTTCTAATAGACATTCAGTTGAAAGTGTGGTGACAGAAACTGCAAATTACTTTCTTTTAATGTTATCAATGTCACATGCAGATGTATGTGACTTTTCTGTTCCTACATTTCACATCCAGGTGCAGGAATCCACTGAATACACAAGCTCTCAGAGTCACTGTGTAAGAATCCATTTTCTATTGGTTGTTTATTAGGACTGCTAAGATATTTTTAGTTATCACTTGTGCCCAGAATTTTGTCCTGAAGTAGGCAGGTTTTCATATGTATGTTGAGTTTGCTGTTCAGTCCTGTTGTCTCTTCATAATGCATGTATTTACAATGTCATCAAAGATATTCCCATTGTCTGTTGCTTTCTTATTTACAAACTGTTTTTCAGATTCTCAGTGTTCTTTAACATGTTTAATATATGAGCCATGTTGATTTTGTGCCATGCTACTTTTTCATCAGAGAGATAATAGGGAGAGATGTTTATACAGAAATTAAAGCAAGTATTTTCAAAAGTTATCTTTATCTACTGAATTTGTAATATCATCACAAAATGGTATGAAATTTCCCAAGAAGACCTGTTTTCTATTAAACAGTGTTGATTGGTATTAATCACGCTACCACTCAATCCAACTGATTGCCTCCTTTAACACTATTTTCACAATTTTTCCTTACAATGAAGTCATGTTGAGATGATCCCATTTATTTCCTTGAAATGTTGACACATTGTGTTTTTTATAGATTTCAGAATTTCTACTGTATTACAGTAGATATTACAATTCAAAATACTTGTCCAGAGAAAACCCTCAGACCGTGTGGTAGAAATTATAAACCACAAATAATCTCCTCTTGCAAATTTGAAAAAAATCACATAGATGTTTTCTCTTCAGTAATCTCCTTATTTGCTATTCAGTTGACAGCATTCTTTCTCCCAAAATATAAAAAAAATAATTCCTTTGCATTACTGCTAATAATTTCTGTGTAGTAAGGGACATGAAGATATTTTTCATTTCTTATGTGGTCTATAATTTTTTTTCATTCAAAAGATGTTCCTTTTACATCATTTGAAATAAAAATGAAATGGAAGGATGACAGAGTTCTCTTTTCTGTGCTTCCATTAGTATGGAATGTGAAGGCTATTGCTGTGGAATACTTAGCCCACAGTAGAAAGTGATGTGTGTATACTGTGAAATTTAAAATTAATGCCACTTCATCATGATTTTTTCTGTATTTCAATTAACCTTAATACAAAATTGATCCAAATAGTTGTAAATTCACATCCTAAAGAAAACTGTGAGCATGAAGAAAGTGGTTCAAATGTATCTTTAAATTATGTTGCCGAATGTTTGGTAACAGTAGCATCTTATATATTTCAAAACGTATGTGTCTTGTGTATGGTTGGGTCTATTTTATTTTAAAATCCATTTGAGTCTATAGTTCTGCTTTTCTGGTTTCTTACATCTTCTTTAAAATTTTGTTTTGACATTGACAAACTGAATATACAAATGCCAAGAGAATTCTCATACTGTGTTGAGAAGATTTTTAGTAGCCCAGGCAACTGTTTGCCAAGAGTTTGAAGTGCTGGAGACTCTTTTTTTCCATCGAACAAGACATTTTCACACTCTGAAAAATTAGAGCATAATTATTGTTTAGTTTTAAATAAAAATCCAACGTATTTGAAGTTTGCATCATAAATTCTGTTTTCTTTCTCTAGCAAAATGACCATGAAGCTTTGTTCTTCCCTAGGTTAGAAGAGCATAAGTTATGTAATTCTTGTTTGTTTTGAACAGCTGGATTTTGAAAAGGCAACACTTCCAGACTGCTTGGTTTGAAAGAAAGGGTAATAAAGCTCTTGTAGTATTGAAAAAATAATCAAGGGACTACTAATACTTTTATTGTTCTTGAACTTGTTCCTTAAAGGAGAATCATATCCATACTTTGCAACATTTTGCCAGTTTCCTTAAGGCTTTTTGCAGCTGCATTGATTGTTGCTACTAATTGGAAAAAGTAATTGGAACATGCCTGCCTCTTGTGTTTTACAGCCATGCCCTGTCATTAGCAAAAGTGATGCCCTCTGACCCTGACCGCTCTCAGGGGTCAAAATATATCATTATATTGGAGTGCAGTATTTCATAACAAAGGCCATAGCAGTAGCATAGTTTAAACATTTGGGTGGTTTTTTTAGTGAAAAGAATAGCTTATCAAGGGAAAGAATGACCTGCTAACTATATTTATCTTACACTTTGAGTAACTGCTGGCAAAATACAGAGTCCTGAGACATGCTGTGTAAATATTTTATGAAGGAAGCTTCTCCAGCAGAGATGTTAATAATTTAAAATATGATGTACTACATACTGAGTTTTAGGCATAGACATTTAGTAATAAATTTGTATTTTGTATGAAAGCCTAGTAAATGACTCCCTTGCCACATATTTTGTGTTACAATTGTGTTTCCATGTCTTCCTTCATAAATTATGCCTATGTATATATATGTCACAATAAACTTGGATTTTTCAACCAGACACAATTCCAAGGTCCATTTAGAAAGGATTATGAGTCACACCTAAAGGTGATGTAGCCTCCAAGTCAATAGTGTCTGCCTCCAAGAATATTTTGTTGGAGTCATACATTTATTTTGGTTTTCCTTCTGAAACTTCCTATGGAATTCAAGGGAGAACAGTCCCCCAGACATGCAACTATTGTTTCCAAGTCCGGTTTTATTCTGTTAAGCATGGCTGCAGAAAGGGTAGCATTCCTCTTTGATTTGGCAGTCAGTCAGTAAGAAAAGTTGGCCGGGAAAGAGAAGACCTACTTTGTAGATACTTTTCTGTCCTCATCCGATTTAGGCACATAACTCCTCTGGATTGAGTTTTAAATGCACTTTGTTTAGAAAACTAATTTATGGTATTTTCATGCTACTTGAGTGCTTTGGGTTGTTTCAGAATAATGTTGTGGTGATAAATATTCACATTATATTTCCAATTTTCATAGTATTCATGCTGGGCAAACAAAGTAGATAGACCACACAACAATAAATCAGTGTAAGGACAGGCTTATAAATGTGTCAGTCAAAATATCTTTTAATTCTTCAGGTTTCAAATTTTATTTGCCAATTCTGCTGTTTGTATTGTACTCTTATCTTTTTGTCCTTAGTTGCACTTGCTGTTTTATTATCTCATGGTTTTTTAATAGGAAATTAAGTCTCTGTTAGAGAGAGCATCCAGAACAAGCAGTTATTTTCCAGTTTGTCAGAATAGGTTTGCCATTTTATATATGTATGGTATTTATGACTGCAATATAATAAAATATTTAAAGTTCAGATTATAACTCTTCTGTACTAAAATTCAGAACATCTTCTGTCAGGTAGAAGTATTACATCTCGGCATTAACTCTGTCTCTCTGCACAGATAATGCTCTCTTATTTGTATTTATTTATAAGTGCAGACATTCATACTTTAGTACCTGATGGGGATGTAAGAGACAGAATATAGATTTTTTTTTTCCCTAAATTAGAAAATTATCTGAACGGATGGCTGATTAATAATCATTCTAAATTGAAGTCCTTTCATAAGCTACCATACAGAACCTCACTTTTAAAAAATCAATCTTTCAAAGCTGTCACTTTTGTCATTTGTTAAGCATTTGTTGAGGAGGAAAGAGAATATTTGTCCTAATTCTGAGCTCCTTAAGCTGTGCCAAGAAAAAGAAAAAAAAATTAGCCATCCCGCTAATGCACTGTATTGCAACAGAGATTAAATTGATCAGTCTGCTTAGGCATTTCCAGAGTGTCCCTTGCTGTAATATCTGGGCTCTGTATTGATGTGCTCCACAGTGCACTAATAGGTAATAGAAAATACTTCAGTAGCTAGCAATATATCTGATTCCACAAATTACTTTTACCGGGGTGGATTATTGAAATCATAAGCCTGGTGTTTGAAAGGGCTGAGACTTTGGTGAAATGCTAAGAAGAAAGGATTGAGCACATTTCTCAACTTGTGACAGCCTAGTCTGCGTACGTGATGGCTCTGAGCTGGCCCAGGAAACTTTCCCACAGAGGTTTATTGCAGGGCTGGGACTGAGAGTGAGGGTGAGAGACAGTAATTTATAAGAACTGATCTTGGATCTGTCATCTACTCTCTGAGTGGTTTTAACACTGAATTCTGCCGCAATTTCCTCTTCTTAATGAGCCAGTGAGGATGAATCACTTAATGTTTGAACATATCTTTTAAAATGTTACAGGCTGTTCTTTGTCGACTTTCATTAAGCTTTTATTTTAATCTAAGAAGACCAGTCAAACACAAAAGACATGCAAAGTACTTCATATTTTGGCAAAGCCTGTTTAGAATACTGTACGTGGATAAAAGGAAGGAGGGAAAAAGAGAAAACTGGATCAAAGGGCATTCTCTGAGCTCATGTCTCCTGGTATGACTGACAGGAAATACCTAATGCTGAAGCTTCTTGTAGAGAATCTGATCCTGGGTCCTGAACAAGGTGCAGCACAGACTGGGTAGTTTTGCTGCAGGTGAACTTCCTGTCATAATGGATGTGTTCAATAAACTCTGGTTATTGAATTTAAACACAGAGTCTCGGTTCTTAGAGCAATTCAAGGAGTTTTGAACACAAATGCCATTTTTGATCTCCTAAAAAATTATAATTACATGACTCAGGGGCTCAGAGCATGGATGCATTGCATTTCCTCTCTTGAAAACAGGGAAGCAGACTCGGGGAAGGGGCGCTCAGCTGGGCAGAATTGTTCTTTGTTACTTTCTTCCTCTGTAGTTTCTTTTATTGCCTTTAGACATGCTGTAAACAAACACCAATCTCTCTCATCTGTCACAGTAACTCGCAGGCTGCTCAGCAGTCCTCAAAGTCTCACAAAGGTCGTAACATTTCTTTAATCATATCTAGTTTACCTTTCCTGTGACTGCCCAGTCATGCTGTTTCCATGCTGTTGTCTTGAAAATAAAGTATGTGATATTAACCTTTGGGTATTTGATTTGTTGGTATTGCCAAGAGGAAGTTGAAAGCAGACAAGATCACAGTTTGTTGTTTGTATCTGTTGTTCTGAATTTATGTTGTATTTAATTAATCCCATGCCTCATGTCATCCATTAGTCACCTGAAAAGGCCAGAATTACTTTGACTTTGCAAGGCATGTGGCTGGGGGACAGGGCTTTTGTCTGAAATTTCAGAGCTTAATCACATCTTGGGAAATGATGCTGCTCCTTGTTGCACTGACAAACACTGCTTGGGTACTTCCACTAAAACTCAAGGATGGGCTGGACACCCCTTTTGAAGTCAGGACACGTTTTCCTAATGTCTTGTTATTGGAGACCTTTATATGAAACGGACAGGTTTGTTTACTTTATAAGGTGAAATGTAGTTCTCAAAGGACCCACGTAGGCATTTTATGTAGCCTAGGTCTTGCTGATGCCTCTAGTCTTTCTCTGTCTGACACAATGAGTTTCATATGCTTTATTGTCTTTTGTATGGGGAGTTTTAATTTTTTTTCTCAGAGTATTTTGTAGCTTTGCACTGTTCCTGGCTAGGAGGTGGAAAAGAAGGACTTTTCTGGAGTACAGTCTTGCTAAGCCTGAGGCTACAGGGTGCAGGGATTGGTGGATTTTGCTGACCTTCCAGTCCTATGCTGTTAGATGTTCGTCTTCTGAAAAGGAAAATTACTTTTATGCCCATACTGTTTTCAGACTAAAACCAAAGGAACACTGTACTTCCAAGTATAAAGGCTGTGATCTCAGAGGTCAAACTTTCTTTATTTTACTGCATACTCAAAGGTTGAATGAAAGCAACTTTCTGTTAGCTCTCTGCTTCTCAAGTGTTTCTTTCCTCCATTAACTTTTCCGTCTCTGCGCACTTATGTGATTTGTCCAGTGATTGGTCTTCTCTCTACTGCCTTCACTTGCCTGACTCTGGTTCTCACTCAGTTAAACCATTTGTCTTCACCTTCTTAGTCTCATTCTCATAGAGTTGGGAGTCTTTTCTAAAGTTTGGCTTCTACCAAAGTCCTCTTATATCAGGTAGAAGGAAGCCTCTAGGGCTCATGTCCTTTGGGATCCTTAGGTGTCGAAGGTAAGTTTTACACCCATCATTCGTAGTCTCTGTGTACTGATTTTTCTCCCTAGAGTAAAAACTGACAAGCTTTCACTCAGACATTTATCTTTAGACATCTGAAATTTAAGTGAGATGATCCTCACATTATTATTTATAGCTTCTTTATAGATTCTCTAAACCCTGTTCTTTTTTTCATCTTTTTCCAGTACCTTCTCCAGTGATATTGTCACATTTTATTGTGCTATTCTCTATCTCCCCTTCAGATTTATGCATAAGTACTTCATCAACCTTTAAATCTCCTGGTATCTCCATAAACATATGTTTGTTCCCCTTCCTCCCTCCTTGAAGTTCCCTTAGCTCTCCTCTATTTTAAATATGCTTCTCAAAAAATTGTTTTCTCCCATATGAGTTCTCCACAATCCTTTTCACTTAATTTCTTTACTAGCTGATCTGCAGAAGAAAATAAGAGCTGAGAAGCAGAGGTGTCTTGGATGATGTCTTCTTTCTTGCTTTTGTGCCAGCTAAAATAGGATCAAGGAGTACTCAGCCTATTTTCACTGCTGTGCTCCCCTTGTTTTTCCCCTCCCCAGCATCCTCATGACCCAGTTCCATTGACTTTCTTCCTGCAGAAGCCAGGTGCTTGGATGCCCTGAAAGGAAAAACCATGGAGCTAAACTCTTGAAGAGCAGATGTGTGTATTGACCTGCAGTAATAGCCTAAAACCTCTAGAAATCCTTTCCCTTTATTCAGAAACAGCTCTTTCACACTCTGGTCATTAACATTTGCTTCCTGCAGTGGCCTATTATTGTTTGAAGTCTCTGACACATAAAACCAAAGTCTTTCTTTGGGAGGGAGTAAGCAGGGGAAAAATATACATTCCATTGAGCAAGTTTGGTCTATTACCATATGTTTTTACTCGGCAGCTCCTTTTCCTGACTTTAAACGCCGTTGTTGCAGCAGCAGCACCTGCCTCTCCCAGACTTCCCATGAACACTCTTAATCATCTCTGCCTCACCCACCCTCCATCTCAGACACCCTTTGCTTGCTAATGGAGAATGAAGCAGGAGGTGAAGTGTTTCTTTCTCGTTTCTCATCTCCCTTACATGCATTTTACTTGTACAAAACTCACATTGTTTGAACAGAGGAAGGAAAAGTCCTTGTGAAGGCATCAGATCTGAAACAAGTTTCTTCTCTAAATTCACCAGCTTCATGGTGCTCTATGTGCCATCTGAGATGAGGGCTGTGGTCCTTTAATCGTTACACACTTCTTCTTTCAATTTGGTCAATAAACGAATGATATGAAGGGTCAAGGTTTACAAACTACTGAACTCTGTTCTTGTATACTATTGTTCTCTTACTTGCTTTTCCCATTGAAAGTAATTACTTTGAGCACCAGAAGTGATTACAGAAGATGACACCATAAAAACCAGCCTCAGGATCTCATTCTGAGGAAAAACTCAGCCTGTAAAATGTTGTATGCCTCACCCAGCAATTATGCTGTTGTAGCTAATTTCAGAAAGCATAAATTGCCCATTATTCCTGAAGAGGATTGGGGTTTTTTTCACCAGTGGTACTGAAAGTGGATGCTTTTCCAATAGATTTTTATATGGCTTCCACAGAGTTGTACAAATAAGAAATAAAATATTTCTATTTCTCACATTTTTTAAAATTTAAAACTTAATTATTTTATGATAAAATTTGTTGATGAGCAAAGTTTAGTAAACCATTGGAACCTCCTAAAATATAGATTTTAATTTTTCTGCATTAAAAATATTTCGTTATGAAGGTGTGATTGTAACATATTATAATTGCAGATCATGCAATTCAATCCACAACAAAATATTTTAATGTGTTAAACAATTTTTTTTTTCTTGTCAATATCACCACGTAGCATGGGTATGGTCTTCTGTGGCAACTTATTACTGAATGTTGTCTCTCATAAAGCAATATATTCTTACTTTTGCTTGAATTTTTGTGGTGTACTTCATGAAATACCTTGTTTTGCTGAAAATTCCTGTATTGTATAATAGCTGCATAAACCACTTTAATTGCAGTCCATGAGAGCCTGTAGCAATTTGGGAACAGCACAGATGTTTCTTGACATGATCCCAAATGGAACATGTTCAGTTCAGGTGAATTAAAACAAATGCTATGATTTAAGGAATAATGAAGTATTTCATTTTGGTAGATATTTTTAGAGCAATATTTTCCACCATTTCTGCATCCTAGCTTTTTCCATAGCTGCTCCTTTCATGGAAGAATTTAGTATCTGACTTTTCACCCAGGTCTGAATTTTGTACTTCATAGAAATTCCAGTTCTTAACTGGTCTTAGAAATCAGTAACCTCCAGTGCATATTTCAGAGGCAGGAAATATATTGAAAGCACTATCTTTAGGAAAATGGTATGTGTAGCCTTCAATATGATCTATTGGTAATACAATGTCATTTTAAGAAACTTGATTAGATTATGCAAAAGAAGTTCCCGTAAATTATTAAAACCAACATAATAGATGTTGGATGAAGAAACTGTGGTACAGTACTGAAATATATAGTGTTTTGCCCTCTTCCATGCCCATATGAGGACATAAAGAAAAAAGAATTTCTCTTACTCTCTTCCACATGCTGCTCCTATTTTACTGCTCTAGGGTGGCAGTGACCGTCTCACAGAGACTCACTGTGTTCCACAGGCAAATGGGCCAGATTTGGGATGTCCTGGTGTATCTTCCACCACAGGCACTAAGAAACCACAAAGCAGGCTGATTCCATTCATCACTGTTTGCTTCTTGGAGCCTAGCTGAGGAGGTCTGACCTCAGAGCTGTGGCAAAGCAGGAATTTCAGAGCGTGGTAGATTATTTGCTAGATATGCTTATTTAGATAAGAGGCACCATTGAGTCTTTCTAGATGAAACTAGAATAGTTGTGATGACATTTGTTTCACTGTGCAAAGTGGTTGATCTGTCTTTCACGGGGAATTAAAGGGAGAAGACAATGTCAGTTTTTAAAGCAGGTCTATTTGGACAGCAGTCAGATCCAAACTACTAGGAGAACAAGAAAATTAAATTGCAGCTAACTGTAGGGGACCATTCTGTTAACACTGGAAAAAAAACAGTGTCTGAAATGAAATTTTGAATAGGAAATTCTTGGATGACTGAATATCTGAGCAGTTGAGCACAATGTGAGCAAATAGCCTTGTGTTCTGCAAGCCAAAGCCTGATTTTATTTTAAAACAGAGTGCAATGATTGTTCAAGACTCAGCTGTCTTCATGTGACAGGCCAGGTGTGCATATGCTCATTCATGTATGGCATTGTGCATTTCCTACATTATTGTTGAGATCATACCATTTGTTGGATCTATAACCCCATACTCCAGCATAATAAAAGGGGAGTCTCAGGGGGGTGGGGGAACTGAAAGAAGTGTATTCCTCTCTTCATAAAAATAAACCTACCTAAGCTCAGTAGGGTTTCCTTAACAAGCATTATTAGGAACTGACTGATCAGCAGTACTACCCACTTACATCTGGCATTGAATTTCCCAAAGATATAGCTTTTTCATTATCTTAGGGAGAAAGAAAAACCAACCCTGTATGCTTATAGGGTAAATCCTGCTCCTTTAGTGCACTGTTCAATTGTTCAAGATATAATCTTTTCTGTTAGCACTCTACACTGCAGCATTGGATGCTATGGATCTAAAAAGTAAGTGCCTGAACCAGAATAACAGAGAAGTGTAACAGATACTTTCAAATGTAGCCAATGCCTTATAGAGTAATTCAGTCTTCAATTAATACATAGCAGTAAAGCACAGATGGGCAAAAAATGACTAGAATTGCATGTACTTCAATCACCATGAAATCCAGAAGAAGGCTGACAGCAGATGAAATCTGATTTATGAAGTAAGGTGTATTAAACAGTTGCTTTCAGAAGTTGGGGGGACAATGATTCCTGATTATATAAAGAAGCAACAAAACGCCTGCCGCTTTTCTCCCAGTTCCCTTATGGAAAATGGAAGAATCAGGCAGAACCCGTGAAAAGTGACAGCTCGTGTGAAGTCTAATCCTGCTGGTTTACCACTGAGGATAATTTTAATTTCCAACTGCCAATGGCATTTATTATTCTGTACATAAAATTGCCCTTAGCTGGTATTTTTTGACTGCTGATGAGCTTTATTCAATTACTTTCTGGATCCTCCCACCTCTTGTTGACTGCTGGGTGCACTGGGGACACTGCAGGTGTTAAAAAGGGCTCCTCAAAACATGCAAATGCAGGGATGTGAGTACTGGTTCCCCTACACTGCTTGAAGTCAACTTCTAGCTAGGTTGGTTACCTGGGAAACAGCTGTCAGCACAGGGGAAAGGAATCTATTTAGTCTGGTGGATAGCTGTCGGTTTTCAAAAAAAAGAAAAACAGCAAAAAGCCCCTCTACTGCTCCATAATTTAGGTTTTTAAGTGTATCATGAAAGAAATAGGAGATAGGGTGTTCTTTTTAAGTTTGTTAAGAATAAATTATTCCCTGAACTGAATAGTCTGGAACTGCAGAAATGTTTAATTACTGGGAAGAGTGTTTTTATAAGGGATTTAAATTTCGGTAGTAGCTCAAATTTTGTTTGTAACAAAAATACTAAAAGTAACATTTCTTTATTTGCGAGTTATTTTCAATTGGTGCGCCGCAAAGATACCATAATGGAGACTATTTAGTTAAGTTATTGACATTTTTTATCTTCAGGGTTCTTCCAGAAGCACTAGTCTTTAGATCAGTCCTCCACTGAAGTTAAATATTGTTGAATTCTTCAGACAGTGTTTCCTGCACCTGCTGCAGAGATAGGTTAAGAATAGCTTTTCCAAAGTTGTGAGAGTTAAGAATTCCTGGCTTCTGCTCTGTGCTCAGAGTCACTGACCCATGTCACAGCTCAACGACAAAAGCAGAAATGACAGTGAAATGAAGATGCTGGGTGTCTTGGCACCACTTATGCATTTCTGATGGCCTAATGATAACAGCACCATCAAAGCTCCAGTTGTTACCTGTATTGTTGTGCAGTTTCCCTCTTTTTAGAGGAGGTTTCATGCTGCTGTTTGGCAGATGATAACCACATCCCTTTAAACTATAAAACAGATAAAAAATACGTGCCTGTCTATCTCCTTTGTTCATAAATTTTTGCTTTATTTGTTAATGTTTCAATTTGAGAAGGACTCTAAACATCTCACCACTGATTCGTCTACCTCATGTGACCAAGTGGATTTCCAGACTCATATTTCAGTGCCCAGCGCCAGGCACCCACAAGAGCAACTCGCTCACCCTCCCCTGCCACAGCTGGGCAGAGGAGGGAAAAGGAAAAAAAGTTAACAAAGGCTTCATGACAGAGATAAGGACTGGGAGAAACACTTCAAGGGTGAAACAGGCTCAACTGAAGTTGTGAAGTGAATTTGTTACTAACAGAATCAGAGGAGGATAATGAGAAGTAAAATAAGCCCTTAGAACACCTTCCCCTACCCAGCCCCTCCCTTCTTCCCACCGACAGCGCAGGGACATGGGGCATGGGGGTTTGTGGTCAGTTCATCATCAAGATTCTCTTCCACTGCTCCGAGAGAGGAGTCTTCCCCTGTGAAGCTGTGGGGTCCCTCCCACAGGAGACAGTTCTCCTGAACTTCCCTGGCGTGGGTCCACTCTCAGGAGCAGCAGCCACACCACACCTGCTGCAGCGTGAGCCCCTCCCATGGGCACACAGCCCTCCCAAAACTGCTGTGCTGGGGCTCTCTCTTTCCACGAGGTGCAGTGCTCCAAGGCCAGGCTGCTCCAGCCTGGAAGCAGGGGCCCTTTCTCTCCACTGGGTCTCCCACTGGATCACAGCCTCCTCCAGGCATCCACTCACTCTGGCATGGGCACCTTCCCCACAGGCTGTGGGTGGATGTCTGCATCCCCCGTGGACCCATGGGCTGCAGGGGCACAGCTGCTTCAGCATGGTCTGCACCACGGCCTGCAGAGGAGTCTTGGCTCTGGCACCTGGAGCACTTCCTCCCCCTCCTTCCTTACTGACCTTGGTGTTGCCATGTTTTTTCTCTCACATGTTCTCACCTCCTCTTCTCTGACCAGAATCCAAAATCTTGTGACTTTGTTTTGTTTTTCTTCCTAAATATGTCATCACAGAGGTATTACCAACCTCTCTCATTGGCCTGGTTTTGGCCAGCAGCCTGTCCATCTTCAGAGCCATCAACCATTGGCTCTGTTGGACATGGTGGGAAGCTTCCAGCAGCTTCCTCACAGGAGCCATCTTTGTGGCCCCCCCTGTTACCTAAAACCAGGCCGTGCCAAACCAGTACAGATACTTTTTTCGATTTGTCTTCTCCCTTACCCTGGTTTCCTTAAGGCTGCCTGAGGATCTAAATGCCTCTTGTATTGATACACAGTGAGTGCAGGACACCCGAGGGACCAATTTCCATTGAAAAACACAGACTCCTGCCTTTTCCTCTGCCCCATGTTGTGTGTCCCTGACTGTAGTAGAGCTCACAGAATGATGAGGGCACTGATCTTCCTGAAAGCAAATCCTGTTTAAGAAAAGAATAGAAAAGAAAGAAGAAATAAAATGATTTTTCATTCAGCTCCTTGATTTGGATAACTGTAATTTCACAAGTTCTTTGTGGCTCAAAGGTTGGGACAGGAATATTCTGCTCAGAGAGCAGAACTTCAGCATCAGTTCAAACAAAGTATGAAACACACTGCAGTTGTCTTAGACAGTTTTGAGAATCTTAGCCTAAAAAAGTGATGTGGTTATTTTATAGCAATAATCTCCCTGTCACTTAATTTAATCCTTAATTTAAAATAAACCAATATGTCTGTACCCCCACACATAATGAAACTCTGATTTTTCTTCAGGACTGTCTTTTGAAAAACTCCATTTAGTCTAACCACTTAGTCCATCAGCTGGAAGATTATCATCTCAATTACCCATGTATCCTTGTCCAAGATCTAATATTTCTCAAGCTTCCAATATACTACAAAAATGTATCAAATACCATTAGTTGGGAACACCACTGCTCCATAATGCTCAGTTCCCATTGCTAGTGTTGCTGATCAATATCCTTAAAACCACAATCCTTAGCTTAAGTTAAATATAATTGTCCTATAAGAAAGATAGAAAGGAAGGAAAAGTATCCTGGAAGCTATTGGAAGGCAGCTACAGCTAGCTGGGAGCAGATGATGAGAGGAAATGATGCTAGATGAACACAGCTTGTTCCATGAGTTCATACTTTATGGTTCCAGAAATAAATATACTTATCCCAAACATCATGTATATGGTTTTACTTTTGGATCTTTTTTTCAGCAATCTCATGGCAACATTATTGCCTTCTTTATCCTTTGTGTGGAAAAAAATTAAGCCCACCTAAAGGAACCAGGCCTAGGCTGTATCTATTCCTGCAGGAGAAGCCAAATTAAGCACAAGAGGTGTCTATGAATAAAATGACGTGGCATGAAAAAGTTCCTCCTCAGAAAAGGAAAATTTCACATGATTATAAGCATACATTTATGTTAATTAAGGACACTTCTAGGGTTGGAAGGCTTGAGAAATTGATATTACTGTACAGAATATATATGATCACTCTTAAGTATGTTGTGCCTGTAACTGCATATTACTATATGCTCCACACTATACTTAGCAAGTCTGTCTGTCAGAAAGCTCTAATTGCTTTATGTGTGAGAACATTAAGCTGCAATAAATTTATATACACAGCTGTTCCATTACTGTGGAACAAGTTTTATCTCCTAATAAATTGATGTTTCTTTTTAGTGTCAACTCAAACCAAAATTTACACTCGAGAAGGTGAACCTTAACATCACATAATTAGTTCAGTGACACCAGTGGTAATAGAGGGTATACACTGTACATCTCTTAAACATATTGATGGAAAAAAGTTTTGACTTCTATTAATTGTTTCTTGAAAGCTTAATTGTGACTAAGAGCAGCTTTAATTGGAAAAGGAAAAAGAATCACGACCTTTAAACATACACTGCAAATAGCACGTCTGCATTTACAAGGAGTTGCACCATAATGGAAAAAAATGAAAAGTCTTCTTTAAAATAGGGCAGGGGGAAAAAAAAGGCATTGTGGCTCTGTGTAGAGTCACATTTAGGTTAATGGAACAGAAGCTTAGACTGCCCTGGACTTTTGATTAATATTTAATTAATCTTCTGTAGAAGACTCTGATTTGAATTAAACTGGGTACTAATAAAGGAACCAATTCACCAAAGAGTTCACATAAATTTGACCTGCCATTATGAGAATTTAAATTAAAATGGCCAAAGTTTTGTTTTCTGCTCATTTTATGCCTGGTCTACATCAAGTACAAGTAATTTACTAGGAGTGATGAAACTGGAAAAATGCAACCTGAATTGGTCACTAGTAATAGAGGCATAACTGCAATATAACATGCCATTTGGTCTGTTTTAAATAAGTACCTTGAGCTAAAGAGTTACATTGTTCTCTCAATACCAGCTTTTACAGCCCTGCAAAAGAAGCATTTAGCTGTGCTCAACAAAGGGAAATATCATTTGATTTTAAAAATGCCCAGAATGGTTTCTGGGAGTTGCTTATACTCCTACATTTTCTCTTAATCAGAGTGGCAGTAAAAATGATGCAAATTAAGTCAATTCCCCACGTGCTGTGACTTCCATGACCTCCCTTCCCACGTGTGTAGGGGTGGCTGGAGTAAGTATTGCCTACTGTGAATAGAGGGAGGGGTTGAACTGTCTCATGAAGGATTCTCCTTTTTAACGATCATGATGGATTGTAAAAAGCATCTACTCAGCCTCAATATAGGAAAAATGAGTTTGTAGTTACCTCACTCACAATTTTTTCTGCCAGCTCTTTTCATAGTCACAGTGATACCATCACCAGCTTGTGTGCTTAGCAGCTCCTGACCTAGTGAGCAACTTTGATGTGACCCTCTCCATTCGTCTGGGTGATATCTAAATACCACAGAATTTTTTCAAGTATCATTACTAAGGTGACTGTTCTCATTCAGATACTCTGACTTCAGCAGCTTGCTCTAATATCTAATTCATCTGGTTTTAGGTGTCTCCAGGGTAGTCCTGTATAGCTTGGCTCCTTTTGCAGTCAGTCAGTCAGTCAGTCACTGACCTGAGCCCTCACCGCATGCCTTTTTTCTGGGGAAAAGGAACATTTCACAAATGTGTGTGTGCCTCCATTGTGCAAGACCAAATCTGTTCTTAAACTGTAAAATCTTTGGCTAAGGAGTGGTTGTAGGCAGTCTGTGTGGTGTCTGCTGCAGATAGGGTCCTGCTATTTGAGTAGTGCTTAATGATGCAGAAATCTGGCAAAAATAATAGTAAAAAAAGTAAATAGCAAAAGTGCAGCAAAATCAGATCTTTGTGGGTCCTACTTACTGAGGATATTTATCATTCTTTCCTTACATAGCCTCTAATTCCTGGTTTTGGTTTCCCTGGAAAGCAAATTACTGTGTAGCTCAAATGGCAAAATTCATGGGAACTGAACTTAATCTGAGCAGCATAGAAGCGTAAGCTGCTCTCTGGAAGCCATGTCTTGCCTTAGTTCTTTTTGAAAATTCCAACAGATAATCATGGAGTTTCTCTTATCATTTATATGGTAGAAGTAATTTGTAAAGGAGGCTGGTGCTCACAAGTGATGTGCAATGTCTGGTACTGCTTCCCTCTTTACAGGATCATGGCAGTCACACATGACAAAAAAAATACTGTGACCTGTTACAATATAACTCTTGAATTACAAAGTCAGTACTACACTATGAACTTATTTCAGAGATTAATCTTAAATACCAGTGCAATTTTGTGCTGATGTTTCATTAGTCTGTCACTTAACAGCTCATTGCATTAATAAGGCTCATTGTATGGAAAAATATTTTTAAAAAATTAATTGCAATTCTTATTTTTAAGATAAGAAGCTGCACTGAGCTTTAAAATTGAGGTAGAAAAATGTGGTAGAAAAAATAGTTTAATAACTTCAAAAAATAAATATATTTGTTAAAATTAACATAGTCTTATATATGTGCCTCTCAGACGTTTCAGCATACTAGGATTTTGGCTAGTGAAGAATGGTCAGTGCCAGTAGAAACAAGTCTATAATTTGCATTAAATGGAACTGGCTGTGCAGTATTGCTTATGGTAATAGCTGCAGTTACTTGCTTGTAATATTTCATCTTGTCTTCTGAGAGCATGAAAGAGCGTTTTGTAGGTATGTATCAAATTCTTCAGGTCAGCTGGGTTCATAGTTATGTAGGCTCACATTTCTGTAGCTTAATTTTCTTCTGCTGGCAGAAGTTCTCCTTTGCTGGAAATACCCAAAGGAAACTCCTAAAAAAGATGCAGAGAGCATTGGAATGTCAGGGTACAACTTAGCCTTCTGTCACTTCTTTAATAATTATACATTTTCTGGTGTTGTAACAATTAATTCCTTCTATTCGAGAGTGGCTGTGTATGAACTACAGGTGGCCTGATTAGCCATTTCCCTGTAATATTAATTGTTGCAATCAGTTGTTTGAAAAATTCTGGTTTTATCTCAATGTGAGTCTGGCATCCCATCACTGCCTTCAGAGTCTTAATCCTGAAATGAGAGAGGAAGGAAGGAAAATATCTTAAATAATGTGTTGCAATGGCAATTTTTTTTTGTTTTGGGGGGTTGTTTTTCATAGATATTTGTTTACTGTATAGATCAAATGCTTAGTGTGTCCTTTGACAAGTGCAGTCCATTAAATGCTTTATTCATGAACTGGGATCAAGGGATTGTCTCAGTTCTAGCCTGCTCTCTGAAATAAGATAATACAAGCAATTTCTGTTAAGCATTATGGTTTAGGAGAGTGTGAGGAAAAGAAAATATTCTTTAATCTCTTTGATCAGATTTGAATGGCAGAAAAATCTATGCATTAATGCTTAAAATTAGAGATTTTATCAGCAATCATTTTAGTAAGTAGAACTTGAGCTGCTGTGCTGAATAAATATACGTCTTAGTACATGTAATGGGTTGATTTCCCTGGAGTTGCTCTGTAATTCATTGTAGAGAAAGAATGAAGAAATAGTAAATAACAAAAAGAAGAAACTGAGTGATATAGCTGTAAGTGGACGTGTTCCAATTGGTATGATGTGCATCTTTCTGGCAGCCAGGGATAGTTTACCAGATCATTTCTATAGCAAATTGTTTCAGAATCAATCCCTGAATTTCATACTGGTAACAAGAAGCTTAGAGCTGAAAATTATTCATTATTTCTTCCCCCCTAAACCTTGGTCAGATCTTCACATGTCCATAAATTCTCAAAGCTCTGTTGGATTCAATGGGTTTAGACAGATTTGCACTAGTTAAAGCTCAAGCCCAGATATGCATTTTAGAGCTCTGTACAGGAACTGGCATTGCTGTTCTTCAGTTAGAATCACATATGTGGCAATTTCCATTTCAGTGAAGCTTGCGAATTAGAAATCTCACTTTTTTAATAGCGTTCAGGAAATATTTTCTGGTTTCTATACAGGGACCCATGAAGCGAGTGCACGTCAGACGCTCCAACGGCAGCAGAAGGTTCTGGTTTACAGCAGTGTTTTCGCTGCTGGGCCTCCTGCCTCAAGTGTCTGAAATAGAATTACAGTACAATTTATTACATTTATTATCATGCTGTAGAAGAAAAGGCATTTTCATGTTTTATGATCTGAGGCCCTGTACAGTGTGACTAATCTGTTATATTTTGGGATATCTGGCCAGTGCAAGTTCGAGCAGCAGTAATGTGTGCTACACAGTCATGTTTAACATTTGCAAAACTTTCTTTTTTAGCACTTGCCACTTGGACTGAAATCTTTCTGATTAAAGATGTCAGGAAAAAGCAGTATCTTAGAAATCCAACTAGGTAATGATGACAAAATAAAGTGATATCAGTTTGGATGTATTTTTTAACATGATGTCAAAACACATTGTCATCAAAATCCCCAGAGACACCATTATGATGTCAAAATGAAACGTTATCAACCTAAGACTACAAGAATAACAAGGAGAAATAATATTACTGTAGCTTTGTAATGTACTGCCAATATCACACAAAATAAATTTGATGTACTAAGTGGAATTACTTATTATATATGTTTCATTTCTTCCTGTTAACTGAAAACCATATGGCAATTATGTTACCCAAGAAAACCTTACAGCATTTGCGTAGCATTTGCTGAAGTAGTGTAAAAGTTGAGATACAAATTAGCCATACTGATGAGACCTTGATCACAAAAATTGTTGTGTTGCAGTCCTTGGCTTATCTCAGGCATGACAATACACTATATGCTTAACAAACTTAAAATTTAGGGCTTTTTTTTCATAAAAGAGAATTGCAAACAGTAGCATAGTGTACTCTGTAAAGAACCCTTAAAATTATACTCAAGTAAATGAGATCTGTTTATTGTATGAACTTTATATAGGGCTTTAAAAAAGGCTCTTGCCCATTGGTGGTTATATGAATACAAACGCAGAGAGGCTGAGTGACTTAGTTTATTCTAATGAGTTTTTCTGCCAAAAGATTAAAATGTTGGGTTATACTGCTATGCCAGTTGACCATCACCTCTACCAAGCATTCCTAGTACTAGATTTTGTAGGATGATTCATTTTCCACCTACCTTGAGCACAGCTTAGCCATCTAGAGTGGATTCATCTGCCATAATATAGTTGTCTGAAACTATCCTGAGCTCATCCCTCTACTCTTGTCAAGGAAAAAAAGTCATGAGCTCTTGGGAGTAATAATTGCATCCAAAGACAAGTACTGCAATTGCCCTCTGGAATAACTTATTTCTCTGTATTTCACTTAGAAAGGGTCTAGGTGAGTAGTTTGAACTACATACTTGCCTTTTAAATGATTACAGTTGGTTGCAAAAAATCTCATCTTGCCTTTTGGTAAATTAATTAGCTTTTCTATAGCCTTTATCAGGCTAATTGTCTTGGCAAAATATTCAAGTGGTGTTACAAGTAAATGTCATGTTTTTTCTGCAGTAAGACAAACACACACTTTTGGGTTTCTGAGATCTGCACTTGGATTGAGACTAAACAGCCCAATGGCAGGAAATATTAGAATTTGGGATTTCTAATCCAGTGTTTCAAAGCATAGCAAGACCCTCAGCAATTACTGGGCATCCAACACAATACACCTGAAAAAGAATTCCTGAGGAAAAGACATTTTTAGCATTTCCAAGAGGAAAAGTAAGTGAAATCACTTGAAAGTATCATAAGTAGTAAAAGTTGAGTTGCACCTAACTCACTAAATAACCAAGTGAATTTTCTGGATAAAAGGTAAGTGCTGTTTTTGTCTGTCCTTATCTGAAATTGATTTTTTTTTTAATACAATTGCAATTTTACAGCAACTTCTAGTTTTAGAGTTAATCAAGACAGTGTGGTGACAAACCATGATTAAAACATCTATTTACTAAAATCTTCATCTTTAAAGTACAATGCTGAAAGGACTTATCCAGAAATCATTTATTTTGCAAAATATAATACTGAGATTTGTTTCTACTCTCCATATGCATATAATATTTAATTAAAAAATCTTAATTAGTTTTTATGCTAATCAGTGTAAATCTTAGTGATAAACTTCATAAGAAGGCAACAGTCGGGTGAATTTAGGCATCAATTCAAGTAATCAATCTAGCTTTGATTTTATTTTTTTCTTGGTTGAGTCATCATGTGTGCACAGGCACTGAATGATGAAATGCTTAACAGTAAGTTCAGATTTGAAGTTTAATTTCGAGATTGCAAGTTATCTAATTTGAAAAATAAAACAATCATCCCACATTTTTCTGTGTTTTATATAGAATTTCTGATCTACTCCTGTCAAAGGGAGTCTCCTCAAGTTTCAGATTTTGGAGCCCGTGTCAATCTTTCACTTGGATTTGATATCCTTAGGCCAAGTCATTTTCATTTGTTTGTTTGTTTTCAATGGAAAATGTCTCATTCTGCAGTTTGAAATAAGCCTATAGTTAGAGTAATACATAATGTAAAATCAATCAAAATATTATTTGGAGATTTATAATGTAATAGCTCCTCTGTCAAAGTACAGACATATAATTATACTATAACTATGTTAGAGGCTGGTAAGGACAGGGGAAGACACATGGACTTGGTGTAATGTATTACCTTTTTTAATGTTCAGGCATTTTAAAGAGATGTCTTAGCCCATAGATCAGTGTTTGTCTAGCAATGCATTGCTTGATACTGTAGTTTAATGAATACTTTAAAATAAGTCATTTTTAGTAAGGGCAAGTGTTCACAACAGTCAAAACCATTCTGTTTTGTTTTGTTAGTTGCAACACCCTGGTACCTATTTACTAAGTGTTTTCTGTGATTAAAGGGAAATAAACAACATAAAATATTTTTTGGGTTTCCAGTATAACTTATGTCAATGCTTAAGCAAGATCTAAATAGTTCTAAAGTGAGGTTTTGCAT
The DNA here is from genome assembly GCF_041296385.1 of Aphelocoma coerulescens. Taxonomy (NCBI): domain Eukaryota; kingdom Metazoa; phylum Chordata; class Aves; order Passeriformes; family Corvidae; genus Aphelocoma; species Aphelocoma coerulescens. The sequence continues at coordinate 13,901,391 of NC_091015.1, forward strand.
TGAAACAGAGCTAAATTTCACCATTTACACGACATTTGTAAGTGGTGCATTATTTAAATAATCTCTTTTTTTCCAAATCTTTTTTCAAATTTGTAAATTTGAAAAATTTGAATAATTTGAATATCACTCTTGGTGCATCCTTTAAATCAAATGCTGCAATCAGGATTTTTTTTTCTGTTTTTTAATGCTGCTAGACTCCTCCCATGAAAAGACACATGCTTTTTCTGCACTCCAGTGTTGGCTAGAGTCGGGCTCTGAGTCAGATTTTATAGTGTAAAGCCCAGTGTCAGCACAGAGCAGAAGCTGAGTTGTGTAAGATGTGCTGGAGGGAGCTGGTCTGTACCTACGTCACAACATTTGCACCTGACAGGTGGTGCTGGCCACAGACAGATGTTCCTTTTTGCAAATCCTGCTGTGCTTTAAGAAATGACTGCTCCCTAGCTTCTTGCTGCTGCCCCTCTACTGGTTTCTGCTACAAGGTTTCTGCTCCCACATCTCATTCAGAGAGCTGAGGGAGCTCTTCCTAAACAGCTTCTAGCAAAGCAGCTGGATTTGCTGAAATGGAAACAAAGGCTGATATGGCTTGAAGCCTACTAGGGATCTTCTGGATCATCCCTTCTGCTGGCACAGGAATGGCCAGCTAGCTCTTGGAGGGGATTTCTTCTCTGTGGTCTTTGTTAAATGTTTTTGTATTACTGTGCCAGGCAACTCTCACATTGACACAGAATAGCCTGAGATGCCTAATTGTGGATGTTCATCAGACCTAACAGCACTGGAGCCATCACTGTCTGTTCCAGTTAGGATAGGAATATTCTTAGGTCAGAGCCCATTTCTCCCCACCTGACTCTGAAGTAATTTTGTATTTCATCTAGAATCAAAACTGCAAATTTCTACCTTGCTTGATTACTAGGTTTTTTTTAATTTACTTTTTTTCATGATTTATTAAATCTTTCCCTGTGTATTTCTGCTATTTCTTTAACATTCTCATAAGAAATTCACAGTGAGATGCCTAGTATTTTCTTTTAGGTTTTGTGGTATTCTCTTTTTTCTTTTCCTTTTTTTTCTTTTCTAACTCGGAAAATGCAATACCCTATGACAACGGCTGTAACAAGTTGTGTGTGGCTGAAAATTGGCTTGGCTTATATCTGCAAAATCTAACAGCTCTAAAGTAAGGCTTAGACTGTGTGATAACCCAGTAGCTGAGTATCTGTTTTCAGATGTTCATAGCAAGCTCCTAAAATTTCTGCTTTTCCTTTTAGTAGAATTCCACTGAAAAGTAAGACTGGATTTCAGTCTCCGGTGTGCAGGCTCTGACAGGCTAATAAGCAAGAGTGATGGTGGCAATAAAAAGGGTCTTGGGTGCATTCTTCGTATTTCACTGGTTGTAAAATGATGGCCCTGCTACAGAAGGGCCACAGAAGGACTCAAAGTGAAATCTAGTTTGGAAAGTTTGAAGAGGCTGTTGTGGTGAAGTGATCTCCCCATGAGCTACACCTTCCACACTGTTTATGGCCATCATATCAGAAGAGAGTGCTGAATTTAGAGCATTTGAGGTTACCTTTTTAATCCAGAGAAGAGAGGTGTACGTTATTAATTTTTAATTATTTACTCTGTTGAAATTCTGTAAAATTATCATCTAAACACAGTGTTAAAAATCAGAAATTAATTTTATTCACTGAAGAAAATGAGTGCATTTGGAGACTTACGTACTTCTACATGGTATTGCACTTGATGAACTTCCACTGTGAAGGTAAAATGGAATGGCATTAAAATTCCCAATGAGCTGATTTCACATGCATACATATTGACATAAATCCTAAAGTTTAAATCCTGTTTTGATGGAATTACTATGCTGAAGTGTACAGCACAGTGTAGATATGTGTACAGGTAACATGTGATATCTTGCCTGTCACATTAAGCCAATCCCTGAATTTAACTGCCTTCAAAATCTGCAGGCTTTAAAGGATATATAATGCTCTGTGTTCCTTTAGCAAATATGAAATGGCAAGAGAGGATGATTTTTATAACCTTGTGAACAGTAGAATAAGCCAAAATTGGAAGAGATCTGGGGGAAAAAATATTTGGGTAGAATGTATACCCTTCAGCATGCAAGAAGCTGCCCTTGTTAGAAACTAACTTTGCATGCATAATTAATTTGAGCTGCACATTTCATTTCTTACAACTAGAAGAGAAATTGAATTCAGGTGTTTGGTGAACATATGGGGGATTTACTGTGAATTTATGACCTGTGGTTTGAGTGCAAAAACCCAAGATACTAGCTGATAAAACTTAATGAAGCTTGTGCAGAGAAACTATTTTTATTTACAGTTTTGTAACTCATACATTTTTTGGTTTTTAACACCTCTCCCCTACCTTTTTATGCCTTATTTGCAATAAATTCTTTGACACTTAAGAAAAACAAAAGTAGTGTGGAATAAGGCTTTTTATGCCTCTTTCCATGTTACAACCACACTACAAGTACATTTGTAGTCTAAGAAATTTGATCTCTTGCTCAGCTAATTTTTTTCCCAGACTGTAGCAATTCTGTAATCATGTAACAGCTCTTTGATACAGCACCATCCATGGTTGCTCCTGTTTGTGTACCGTGTCTCTATGTGTAAATATCCATTGTGTTCATGCAAAATCTATTCCCTGGTGTCTCAGAAAAGGACCATATGTAGGGCACAATGGAAGGAGAGGAGCAGCCAAATCGATTACACTAACTTAAGCCTGAGGAGTGGCATTTAGATGTCAAAAAGTAAACCACAGAACAAAATGAGAGGAAAAGACCAACCTGCTCTGGCAAGCTGGTGGCAGGAGGGAGACACAAACTGTGCTGCTCCTCAGCCCCCATCGCCCTGCGCTGTGTGGGCACAGTCATCTGTGCCACTGATGATTAACAAATCTGCTTAAAGTGAACAAACCAGCACACTGTGCACTGGGATGTGGTGGTAACTTTGTAAAGGGCACACTTTCATTTTATTTTATGTCCATGGCTCTTTGAAATAACTTGACAGTTTCCTCTTATTCACCCTCAAGGGCCATCCAAAACAGACAAATCCATCTGCTTGAGGTTAGGTGCTGTGGTGAGAGGGTGCCCAAGTTCCAGTAAATGTAGCAGAAGTTTTTATATTAGATTATCATCACTCTGCTTTCTGTTGGGCTGTTTGATCCTGCTCAAGTGATGAAGAAAGGGGCCAATTTTGTAGACGTTCCATTAGTCCTGTACTCTGGTGAGGATGTGTGCCACCAACCATGGCACGGCCACCAGAGCACGGACATGGTCAATCCTCAGTGTGATGGAAATAAACTCGTTGCCTGCTCTTCTCTGTGTGTTAACAGATGTAGATACAAATTCAGACCTTGGTTTTTAATATGACACAAGTAATCTGTTCAAACGAAAAGGAATTTATATCATACAAATGGGTGATCGTTACTTGCCAGCTTGAAGCAGATAAGAACCCATCTGTGTTTTATTACTGCTATCCAGAGATCTAAGCAGCCATCAGGCCAGCGAGGCCCCAGCAGCTCAATTGTGTGATAGAAGATTTCAAGGTGTAAAGAACACTGTTTGTTTACCAACCTTTTGGTTATTCTAGTCAAGTTGCAACTGCCTGGTGGTGGTGTTAAGACCCTTTTCCATGCTTTTTCAGGCCAATAATTTTTTTTTTCAAAGCTTTAGTTGTCCCTGTTCAGTGGCACGTTGTATCTACTTTATCACACTGAAAATCTGACTGTTTTGAAAGGAATACAGCTCTGCACATCAGTGCATGACATCACACTGAGACATTGTTTAATGATCCGAGACTCGGATGGCCATTGCTGCAACTGCTTGTTTCCAGAAATATGTGACAGCCCTGGCCTATCTAAGCCTTGCTTACCGTTGCATTTTTAGTCTGTGCTGGTGGTGGTGTGTTTTGAAGCAGCACTCACAAAATAACTGATTGTGAAATGTGCCATCTGCAGATGGAAGGCAATGGGGTGCCAAGTAGAGCTGTGATACAGGAAAGCACAGATGCTTTGCAACCCAAGTAAACTTTGGCCCTAAAAGCCTTTCCTTGAATTTTATTTATTTTAAGAACATTTGATATTGAGAGCACTTTGATAGAAAGAACATCACTGGTATCTGATGCTAGGAGGTGCTAATTGTCTTCTGTAAATTCACAGCCATCCTGTTAACTAGGCATAAGGGAAGGCTGTCTGGGCAAGCTGTGGTTACTGTAGAGAGTTGTAATTCCAGTTTTGCTAAAAATTTTAAAGCTAGCATAGGTCAAATCTTCAATAGACTTTGAATGGACTTCAAGTTAAACTCCTTCCTTTCTGCTAATCGGCCTGAATTCTTTGAGGTGGATCTGCCTTCAGGTTTTCAGTGCATTTGAATGAAGGACTCAAACAAAACATGGCACATTTAATTGAACTTTTGAGGACTTGCACCATACACCCACAAATGGGAATTAAAGCAGCAAGAACATCTGCAGCCTGCATCCTAGTAGTCTGTTGATATGACCCTGCCTCTCTTGGGTCAATTCATCTGATAAGTCAAAATTCATTTTGCTTTAGACTGGCTGAGGACACTTCACACTGGATATAAGCTGTTTAGTTCTGTCCCAAGGGATAATGATGTGACTTACATAAAGATTTGTAGATAAAACAGAACATCTTGGGACCTGAAAAGGAATGAAATTAGGTTTGCACTGTTGACTCCAAAATTTTATTGGTGACAGTTTTCTCTTGTGATTATGATTTTTGCATTTCCCTCCTTCTGGAAGTACTAATTGGGAGTTGAATGAGATACTAAGTGGGTGTACCAAGTGTTCCCCGAGTGCAGAGGGAGTGCAGTGGGAGACATAAAAACCACCAAAAAAAGCACCAATGATAAGATTAACTGGATGAAGAGAGGCATGAAAAGAAAGAGGTGACAGCATGGCAGGACAGGACAGAGATGTGCAAGCCCTCAGGTGAGAAGGTTAAGGCAGCTATAATTTAACCTAGAGAATCAGAACAAGGTTGAAATGAAAATGGAAGCCAAAGGAGGCCAATCTAAGATATAGTCTAAGCCCTCAAATGATCTTTTAAGAAATGTGTCTTAGTGCCTCCTTTGCTGTCTGCCTTTTCCTCTTCTAAATAAAAGTATTTAGTTTTTGTTATTATTATAAACCCACTGTCTTAATCTCACTTTCTGTTTCTTAGAGACTTTTTGAGCACAAAAGAAATTTGAGTAGATACAGAAACGCTTTTCTCTAATTTTGCTCTTTCTTTTCTGTGAAATAGTCCTTTTTATAATTCACTTCTTTTGCAGTTTTCTAAATTTGGGTCATGTCCTTTGCTTTTCAGACAAAATAGAAATATTGTTAAAAGATTTATCTTCTTATCTTCTCTGCCATTATCAAATCAAATCTTTAGTAAATTTGAATAACTTTTCTTAAATCAGGTTTTTTTGGTGGTTTTTGTTTGTTTATTTTGTTTTTTTTTTTGTTTTTTTTTTTTTTTTTTTTTTTGTGGTTTTTCTTGTGATTATCCGTGGCATTAAAATTAGTTCTTGGGTCTGGAGACAAGCTGACCATAAATCCCAGGATCCTCCTTGTCCTTTGTTACTCCTCTCTGCAGTGTAGAGAGTGTCAAGTTCATGCATTTGCTATTTGGGAAAAGACACATTTTGGCTTTATGGCATGGGCACTATGCATTTTCTTGGCATTCCTCTGATAATGTAACTGTTTTAATGAATAACTATCACAAAATGTGCAGAAGCCCTCAGATCTGTAATAACCCTTCCAGCAGCCCATTTTTGGGGCTGGTATAGTGTATCCTGTATAATGCACAAGGTTTAGTGCAGTACTTTTGTGGTTTACCTTCTGTTTGCCATTGGATAAACTGCTTCAGTGTCACTTTTGCACTGTGATGCCTTAGAGCGTGAAACAACCTTGATTATGGAACAGTGATTATTTGCCCATCATCTTGAGTACTGCAAGGTATCTATGGGTGGCACTTTTTTAGCAATTTTTGCACAGAAGTTAAATGACTTTTCTCTTTCAAACGTATATTCTTATACCTGAAATACTAATATTTACTATACTTTTGCAATTTATCATGCAGAAAACACTTGTCTGTGTAGAAAGCAGTGGACTACTTGTTTGTTGGATTAACAATACCAGTTTTAAAAATCAGTAGACCATTTAAAAACATTTTGTATGCCTTGTATTGGATTGTGATGAATCCCTTTAAAATGTGAAGTGTATAGCAATGCATGGGAAAAAAACAAGTGGTTATATAGTAAAGCTGGGCAGAATTTGACAATAAGGAATAAATTTACATAAAATAAAACTGCAAATGGAGATAAGCTGTTTCACAAAATGAAGTCGAATTAAGGAAATAAAATTAGCAACACACCTACAATGAAGTGGAAATTTTGAAAATACCAGTGTTTCATTTCCACCTGTTCTAAATTAAGCTTTCTTTTAATTGTACTTTTCAAAAGGGTAATTTGCACATAGAAATTGACTTACCCTACAAATAAAGCATTTCCTAAAGCTCCCATTTGGGTTAAAAAAAAAAACATGAAAGAAAACACTTCTCTAAATTCCTTCCTTTTCTTTGCCTTTGGTTTCAAATAAATTTTAAAAAAATCGACCCAAACCACTTCAAAACTTAATCTTTGCCAGAACCGTACTAATTTTTCTGTCTGGCCAACCAAGCACTGATAAACATTATTTATTGGCACTGAAAAGAGTGGGAGGTAATGTCTCAAACATCTACAACATCCAATCCCCTGCACCTACCAGTCCCTAAAGACATGGAAAACAGTCACAAATGGACTGTAGAATTGTCTCTTTTCATACAAGAAAAGACACAGGATATAAATTCAACTGTGTTTTATTGCACCCTGTGTCCAAGAAAAGAAATCTGTGGAATTGCTTTCCATTGTCTCTCTGCAGATTTCTCTTTTGAAGCAAAGTAATAGCTGGCCATTCCTCATCAGCTCTTTTGAAATAAGCAACAAAATGCAGGGCACAAGAAATCCACAAGAAGAGATTAAAATGCTTCTGGTTAGTCTTGATATAACATATTTGTTTGTCAGGCTTTCTGTGATTCCCACATTAACATCTTTGAAAGAGTGGGGTTGTAGGGTCAGGTAGGAGCTGCACAGCTGGAAAAATGTCAACAAGATTGATAAATACCCACTTTCCCTCTGCCCCATGAAAAAAGCCATTCCTGCGCATATTTCATTATGGTTTCACATACACCTGCACCATGGAGCATGGATTACCAGGCAGTGTGGAAAAATTGATGGGTTTGAAGGATTGAAGGTTCTGGGTGTGCTGGTTTGTATCAGTGCCTCCGGGACTGAGCCCTCCCCAGCCCACCAGTGTCTGTGGGGCCAAGTGAAGCCAGCTCTTGTCTGCTGCCTGGATCCATTCTGCCTGTGGCCCTGTCAAATGGATGGCTTTTTACTGGCCCCCAAGCCTTTTAATGCTTTCAGACTGATCAATTTAAAAGACTTGTTAAAAACAGAAGTAAGGGATGACAGGTTCTTATTGATTGGGGAAAACCAAATTTTATATAGGTAGAGCCTTCAGACATTGTAATTAATTTGATGTGAATAAAGATCGGACAGTACTACAGTTTATTGATTGGGGGAAAGTATCTTTCTTGTTTATTTAGTAGCAGAGATCATTAGGACTTTTAATTTCCCTTTATGTTAGGTCTGACACTAGTATATCTATTCCTCTTCATTCTCTAGGAGTGACATATACTGAAAAGGTGCCAATAACTTTTTAGAAATACCTTTATTTGTCTTGTCCGTGCAACGTCTGAAGTTTCTTTTTAAGACAAACAGCATTAATAATCTTAAGAAGCCAAAAGATCTTAGTACTAAATGCTTGTAAATTATTTTTGGGTCTGTAGTCCCGCACTGCAGTAGCAGTCCCAGTCAAAGGTGGCAGTTCCCAAGTATTTTGAATCATTTTTATCCTTCCTCTTTTAGCAACAGATCAACCCCCAACAATCACGACCGGATACAGCGCCTGAGACAGGAGTTCCAGCAAGCAAAGCAAGACGAGGACGTGGAAGACAGGAGACGCACTTACAGTTTTGAGCAGCCATGGGTAAGTGTGCTGGGCCTGTCAAATCTGGGAAGCTTGGCTGACTCGTGCTGTTCCTGGGCTGGCTGGGAGCAGACCAAAAAGGAGGCAGGGTCCTCTGCCTCCACGCTTCTGCCCTTGCTGTGATCCCCATTTTTGGTTCATTGATGTTTGCTTTCATAGCTAAATTTCTTCAGCCATCTGTCATGTGTGAGGATAGCATTATTTGCTCTGTGTTTAGACCCTTGATTTTGTGAGTTACTGGTTGGATTTTTTTATCTCAAAGGCAGTATCTATTGATCTGAAGTTTTCAAGGAAAATCATAATAAAATACATACTAACAATAAACAATAGAAGATGTAACCTTGTAAATGGTATTTTCTCTGAAGCAACATCACTGTGTTTAGTTATTTTCTTAAAAGGTAGAGGTAGGTCTTTTCACAGTAAAAGAGAGCCTGCTTTACAATAGTATCACTGACACATTAGCTGAGACACTTCTGTGTTGAGATATATGTCATAATTGATCTTTTAAATCCTGTTCAAACTGATCTAGTGATGTGATACAATTATTTAAATTCATATGCTTATCTTGATTAACATAATTAAATGAATTAGTGCTGCTTTTTAATCAATTACATATCCTAAATTAGGATCCTTTAAATACGGGACGAAACCTGTAACTTAGTTGAAAATTCCATGATAAAGACATTGAACAACTTGCTTGTGTTCCCAAAAAAGTGGGAACCGTATGATGACAACAGTAGAATCTCTTACAGCTTCCTCTGAAGCGGGTGAGGGTGGCGAGTCGTTGTTACTCAGCCTTGCCATGCACATGAGACTAAGGTGAGAATAGCCAAAGAGCCACATGTCCATGTATGAAGTTACTGAGAAAAACAGTATCAGGATATAGGCTTCTCTTTTCCTGTCCTAGAAAACATCTAACTTTCTCTGAAATTGGGTAAGTAATATAAACATTATTTTATTACCAGACACTTTCAATTTGAGGTGTGGAAGATAATGTGATAGCTCGTCACAGGGATAGTTTACCCATTTGGGGTAGATTGGGGCTGGGTGTAGTTGATACCTTCTGTTATCCATATCAGCTACTGTTAAGTTTCCAAATGAGAGATTTGAGCAACATTCTTGGGAAAACTGTGTATGAGAAAAGCTTGCACTCTTGAAGACTTGGGAAATTAACTACTGAAGGTCATGGGCCAAATTGTTGTATATCTAAATGCCATAGCAACTTTAGACAGTCAGCTTGGCTTTTATTATAGTTTCTTGTAATGTGTGAGAAGGGAATTATTTGGATGACAGACTGATTACCTTAGGAATGGAATAATTTCCTAAATTGTGGGTCAGAACACTGACCTTTCTATTTTCTCTTATTCAAACAAATGGTATCTCTCTGTTTACTCCCCTTCTACAGATCATGCAAATGAACTCAAAGTGACTAATTCAGCTTAATGTATTAATATTAATTCTGAAGCTTATTGTTGCTTTTGTGAGAGCTGCTCTGTTGCTAAATACATAGGTGACCAAATGTTTTATTTTAGATAAGTACTTTAAAAAAAAAGTTACCCAGAGTCTATTTGACTTATAATTTTATTTTTCCATCATGTACTCCAACCTTTCAAGATCACAATGCTTGGAAAAGATAAAGCAATGATCTCATCCATTTCAGCAGTTTACAGTCATTTCAGTATTAAAGAGCCATAACCCTCTCTCTTCAGGAGCGTGTTGTACTACTTTAACATGTTAGTCTAAAATGATGGACTTTCTTAAGACAACCTCTCAAAACAGATCCAGATGTATTATTAAATACCAATGTCACAAAAAAATTTGCAAAATTGGTTTATAATACACATGTAGGAAAATACTTAGATACATTCATCAGTGTCTTTTCAGTCTTCTCCATCTGTGAGCTGTTGGTTCCAAACCACAGCAGTGCAAAGTGCACCTGTACGTGGGCCATTGTTGAAAAGAGTGTTTTCATCCGAGGGAGATGGATTGTGCAGCCTATATAAACAAAAAGCTTTGCATACAGAGAAGCCTCTGAGCCACAAGACAGCGCCAGCTCTGACCTGGTTTGGATAGAAAGAGAGGAAAAACCCGTCCTTAGAGAAGCGTGTACTACGAGGTGATAAGTAGTTTGCATTTCTCATTAACAAGCTGATGGGATGGTTGAGGATAGGGAACAAAGTGCTGATGTGATGTGGGACTCTTGGTTACTTTAAGGAAATATAGATGAACATGAAGTTTGCAGTGTAAGTAATGGATGCTGGTGGAAATCTGGCAGCTCTGAGGATATCCAGAGGAGCTCGATGCCTCAGAAACCCACTAATATATTATCAAAATGGTGCTGTAAACCTCACCAACTCCAATTCCTCCCTGATTATTAATGGCCTGTGACACAGGAGTCCGGTTACCTGTGACAGATACCTTCAGTCTCCTCCCTGAGTTGGAGGCAGATCTCATTCCACAGAGCACTACATCATGCTGGCTCTGTGTGGTACTCGTGGGTGCCTGGCCCATCCCTTTCTGCTGGTGCCCATCAGGTGAAGGTTGTTTCTCTGTCCATGAGCAATGCAACAGCGCTGGACTTTTTGACCCACTATATTTGTCCTACCAGTAAACAAAGTACTTGAGTGCCTGTGAGTGTTCACACAGCATCAGGCAGCTTAACAGACACAAAATGTGATAGCGCTGGAATGAGATGACACCGTCTATTAAGCAGCATAACATTTCTGCTCAAGGCCATTTGAATGACATACTGTTAGGGTTTAAATAACTGCCTAAATGTTGCAACATCAAGCCATCTCTAAAATTCACTAGTTCTGCAGCTGATTCAAAGCTTCATGGAAGAGATTTTCGCATTTGTTTATTTTAAGATGACTTTCTCAGGCTTCATAGCAGTTGTTTTTTTTTTCTTTCATATAGCGCTTTTTATTGTACATATTTCAAAAAGCAAGGTACAAGAGGCTTTCAGGGGCAGTACTATAGGCTTGATGTTGCATGGAAAAAAAAGATAAAAATAACATAAAACTTTATTAATCCATTTTAATCCTGCTGGTATTAATTCCAGTCAAAGTTTGCAGAAATGTGTATCTGGGCACGTAGAATTGCATGGTATTACAGTGTGTCTGCTAATATTTAAGGCCCTTGCTGTTGCTATGACATTTTTATACCAATGAGGATTCTTCTGGGGCTGATTTTTCTGTTTGGTACCAAACTTGAGCCTCTGTTTTCTGTGCTTTTCTGGGTTGTGTTAGGTCTGCTGAGGTTTACCTTGTACCAGTCCCAGGCTTTGGGCGACTTTCGCTGTAATTTGTTCCACATCTTGTATTTTTGCCTAGTCACATCTTGATTAAGAGACACACCCCCCTGTTTCAACAACAAAATCACAGCTCTATAGCCCTAAATGCCATGGAAGTGAACAATCCAATTTTAAAAAAGCGCATTTTAAATCCATGGAAAACATTACAGCTGCTTGCCAGTCCTGCTTGTAGAAGCATACCAGTGATCCAGAAAAGCCCACAAAGAGTCTTGAGGGACAAAAGTTGGTGCTTTATTTCATCGTATTCAATACAATAGTTGGTGCTGAAAATGGGAAGTGGCAAATTCCATTCACAAATGCATTCATCTCCAGTCATCCTGGATCTATTTGAATGATGGGAAAAAATTGGCATTGAGAGAGCAGCTGAGCAAACTGTACTTTAAATATTTAGGAGTCAAATAAAAAGATCATTTATTTTCTAAAGATAACAGCTAACTGGGTCATAATATATACATTACCTGACTTGTCTGAGTGTAGCTTTAGTTACATGCACAGATTTGTGAAAAGTAAATAATTACATGATTTTCATAGAGGAAAGACTTTAGGAGTCCTAATAATATATTTATACATGGCCTGATAAATAAAGGCTCAGAAAATTTGGGGACTATGCTTAGGTTTTTTCTGCTTTTTGTTGGTGTGTAGGTCTTGTCTCTATAGGAAAAAAAATCTTTTTTGTCTGTTTAAAATACTTGTTTCTTATCCCTGTATTCAAGTCCTTGACCTTCTCAAAGCCGTACTAAATTTAAATAATCTAAAATTCTTTAGGAAAAACAAAAGTCTAATGTTGATTGCTGTAACTTCAACCATAGCATATTAATATTACCTGAAAAAATCAGTAACAGACTTTATTCAATACAAACATTGTAAAGTTTATATCAGGCTGTAAAGTATGTAGAATTACTCAATGCATTAATGAGAAAGAGAAGTGGTGTAGTAATTCTTTCTATTATTAATCCATTTCAAGCATCTATTTTAGGATACTTTATACAAGATATTAGGCAATATCTAATGGAGTATTGCAGTAGACAAAAACCCTAGAAGCTAAATTGCAGTTTCTCCTATGCCACAATCTGTTTCAGAGAGGAAACCAAAGTTATGCAGGGCAGTGTCTTCACAGGTAGTTTCTCTTTAACCGTGTAGTTAATATCCCTTTTATCAAATCTGCAAAGGATTTAATAAAATACCAGCATTTTTTGCTAAGATATAGGCTCAAACTTTAATATTTTGTATTTTTAACCTTTTATTACCCACTAGCTTTAATCTACTAATATATTTGAAGTTAAAAAATGAAGATATAAGATTTTAAAAAGAAATTAAGTTATTTTAGTTAGTAAACAAACATAGTTCCCAGGCGTACGGTGAATATAAATACCTCAAGCAGAATTTCAGGGCTTAGTGGTTTGTTTCTGACATACTGAAGATTTTCTTTCTGCTGCTCCTAAGACAAAACAGAAATCTTTGTTCCATACTGCTCAGTGTTCCTACACCACAGAAAGGTACAGAAAGGGATGGGTTTTTCCTATTATATGTTGTTTGAGTTAATACATACACCTGTTGGCAATTTTTAAAAGACTTATTGCTATATGTTCTGTTCACCATAGCAACATAAACACAAAGATGGAAGTAAAAATAGTTTTCAAGGACATCTCCCAGAAACACTGAATGTTTTTTATCATTCTGAATTTTGATATACACAGTTACTGGATTGTCTGTCATCTGTGCCAAGTACATTTACACATAAAGCAGGCAAGGTCATTTAATCTTATCTATTTCTAATTAGTGCTGCACTATGAGAACCACGGACTTTTGGGGAGGCCTTGTTCCTGCCAACTTCCCAGGTGAACTTGAAACTTCTTGGTCAAACACAGAGCTTAATCTGGAAAAAAAAAAAAATAGCACATTTATTTTATTATTAAATAATGGCCTTTTTTAATAACTGGGAAAATACTAAGGGAATTGCTCCTTTAGTAATTTCCCTGTTAACTATTTCTTTATTAACCCAAAATGTTCTGAGTCTGAGTAAGCACCTCTCCCAGCTTGTCCCTGTGGCTGTAGGCTGTCAGATAGGTATGTCACTGACGTTGGTAGATCTCCTATCACCTGAACTGGTTGGATCTCCCTGAAAAACCAGTGCACTGGATAGCCCCCATGATCTCCTCTCTGTAAGTCAGCAGCAGCTTTGGTCTGTGCCATTCCTGAGGGATCCATGCTGCCACCACGCAAAACTACCCTGTGTGGGTAGCTATGGCACTCTGTGGGGACAGAAGCTGTGTGGGCAGCCCCTGGGATAGGTAGGAAAAGAGAGAATGGACCTTTGTCCCTAAAATATGTTGGCCTGGACTGCTGATAATAGTCACTGCAATGTGAACCATGGGGCTACATTCTCTGTAATATGAAAAAATGTTGTTCGCATAAAGTGAGAAAGTAGAAACTTTTAACTTTGCAGCCCTGGTTTTAAATTAATGCCTCTTTGAGTAGAGAGCCATGTAATTTCATCTATCTTAAAGCACAATTTTACATGCTGAATATTGTTTAACAATGCTGAATGCACTGTCATTGCCACTTAAATGTATTGTGGAAGACTTGAACATACATTTATTTGTATAACTCAGACTTGGTTGTTGTTGTGGCCTTGACCACATCCTAATTTAAAAGGTCAGTGCTTGTCATAAATCTCATTGCAAGCGAGGCCAGAGTTCTTATCAATCTGTTCAGTGAGGACTGAGCTGTTGCCAGCTTTGTTGGATTGTTTCAGGTTGTTATAATTGTACTTAGCCTTGTGTTGATATCAGTGTTAAAATTATGTGTTACGTGTGCTCCTTGTACACCTATTTTTGTTGCCGTTGAAAGACCTGAAAATGCAACATTTTTTTTCTTAATTTTCTCCATTTTATGCTAACATAAATAGGCTAGGCATTTATAGAGATGTGTGTTTAGGAATATATTTTATAAAAATATATGTGTATAAAAGCATACTATGAGAACTGAGACAAAATTACCTATTAGTTTTTGAAGACTAAAATTACTTATTATATAAATATTTTTTGTTTAGTTACTTCAATCAACAGTACATTGAAAAGTTACATCACTGTATGGAGATTTGCATTTTACTGAGCAAGTTAAGGGTCCAAAATGGAATACATTAAGTCTTTTTATCATTGTAACCATATATCAAGGGCATTCACAATGGAATCACTGAGGTTTTGAATGCAAAAGTTGGAAAGAGAAGCCTTGTCATTAATAAGATGGTTGAATGTACCTGTCTGTGTGTATATATATGTTATGTTATGGAATATGTGATTACATACAAAGAGAGTATTTTTATGTCTCACTGATGTATTTTTGGATACTTGAAGTGAGATAATAGATTCAATTATATGAACAGCTTATGGTAGATGTGAACAACATTCAGACTAAATATGTGTCCTTTCCAGATTAATTAAGTATTGCAAATTGTCTTAGTTTAACAGGGCATACAGGTACTCATACCTTCAGTAAATCAGATAGTGGATTTGAGATGTTTGCCTTTAGACCCATCAAATTATAAATGCCGTCCATTAGATAAAATTCTTTGTGAACTGCCAGACCTGACTCCTCAGATCCTGTCATTCTGGGCATGCACTACAGCAGGCAGACAGGAGTGACAGCTCCTCCCTCTGTTGAACCATTGGTTCCTCTGTGCATTAAAAATAAATATCTCTGAAGTTACATTTTGATCTTAGTCCATTCATACTCCATTAGGACTTTCAGAGCCTCTGGCACTTTACTACCGGTTTTTGTGGTAACTTCATCTCTCCACATGTGTGTGTGCTTTCTAGATGATGCATTTTATTGTCTTGTATAAACCTAAACTGAGCAGCAGCTCAATCCTATCTCCACCTGTTTGGTGGTTTAACCATTCTCTGCACTGTCACATTCCTTAATATTTACAGCCAACTGAAAAAAGTGAAACTGTTTTCAAATAAAGAGAAGCAATTCTGATTTCATGTCTTATCTGTGATAACTACTTTCTCACATATGACATAATGTAGCTGCAAGCTTTCCAGTGTTGTTGAAGTGAAACCCATGAAATGAGGAGATTGGCTGTAAGATCTTAGTTTAAATGTTTTTATTCTTTATGGGGAAGTTAACATGGGAACTTTTGAGTTTCCCTCTGGTTTGCTGTAAGCTGCTTATAACCACACAGGAGAGAATTCACAAATAAACCTTGTGATTTTCAGGTAATCACTCCCTTCCATAAGCTGAGCCCTTCAGTAAAATACCAAATGTCAGAAGACTCTCAATAAAGTCAAGAAAGTTAGAAATGTTGACATATGCAATAACTGAAATACTGCTCTGTATGTGTTGCCCTTATTCAATATAGTAGGAAATCTCTGTGGGGGTTGTTGGTTTGGACATACATATGTACAGCTTATTCATCTCTAAGAAAATTTCCCACAAGGCTGACACATGATTCTGTTTTCTCAATTTGTTGCTTCATCTCACCATTCCTAAAGCATTTTTCATTAGAAATGCTGTTTTACTGAGGTTTCTACGGAGTAAACCTATTCTGAAATAGACATTACTGTTGCATTCAGGATTCTCTTAAGTTCGCTGTTACTCCTAGTCTGTGCTTTTACATTCTGATTCTTTCACCCAGTAATTTTCTTCTAATGGGAAAATTGTTAAATTCGGAGCTGAGGCTGATGCTCTGTCTGAAGTGTATTCTCATTGACAACAAAGTTTCTAAAAGTTGTACACCTGTTTAAAACTTGTTTCTGGCTACCTGCAGGTACATGACTATAGTAAGACATTTATGCCACAAATGACAACTTTCTAGTTTCTAAAACTTGTCTTAAATGTGCAAAGGTTTTGAAAAGCCTTTTATCTTGCATATATTTGTGAGCCATTAGGATCTCTTTCTGCTGCAGAAATTATAATGGAAAAAACAAGAGATGTTTGTTTTGAGGAAAAGCAGAGATAAAAAGGCAAAACATGCTTTTAAAAGCAAGTCTGAGACAAGCTCTTTCAGTCCCAAGCTCAGACAAGTGGTTATGCTCCCTAACTTCCTCATGATTAAACTTACATGTTTTGAATAGTACTGGTAATTTTAAGAAGGAAAAAAATAATGCTTGGTTTCTTTGTAGGCAAAACCTTATTAGTAAAACAAAAAGAAAAGCCCATAGCATTCTTTGATTTTTGTGACACTATTTTGCAAAATGAAATCACAAAATCTGAAGAAAGTAGTACGGCAAAATGAAAAGTGGTATCTCTACAAAAGTGAACTTTTCCTTGTTGCGAAGTTTGGATCCATCCATTCTGTCAGATCTTCACTGGTAATACTCTCTATTCCCAGAAAGACCATCCATTTTCACTTGCTCTTAGTATTGGCTTCAACGTTTCACATTGTCACCTCATTAAGATCCTTCTCAGAGATACAGGAGTCCTCATTGTCCACAAGAGACTTGCTGAATTTATCTACTTGACCATATTGAACCAGAAGATATTTTCCCTGTCTCTGGGCCTACAGCAAAATAGGATGGTTCCACTAAGGGAGAGCATCACTTGAGTGTATTCGTGATGTTCAAAGGAGCTGCTGTGCTCGTTCCCCCCTCAAATCCTCAATGGAGTGTAGAACGTAGCATTACCATGGCTTGGCTAACTTAGAGAGTCTGAAAATCTGTTCCACTGACTTAATTTAAATTACAGCATTGCCAAAAAAACATAACCCCTTCTGGATGATTGTTTGCCTGATACATCTCAGAAATGGTAGGTCATAAACAGAATTTGTCACACAAGTCACTGTTACAGGTCAGAATTTAACCTAATTATTGTGAAAGAGCTACTTGAACTGCATGTTGAAACAAATATTGCTGTATTTGTACAAGAGCAACTTAAATGATGGCTCTTTTGTGGGTATTTTTCTGCTTTGTTTAAGACATTTTCAATTTTGTTTTGTAGCCAAACACCAAGACATACTCACAGAGTGGCAGGCACTCTGTTTCAGTAGAGGTCCAAATGCAGCGGCAGCGGCAAGAAGAGCGAGAGAGTTTCCAGCAAGCTCAGCGCCAGTACAGCTCCTTGCCCAGGTATGGGAACTGTCTGAAGCTCTTCCGTGCATAGGAGCCTGGAGCTAATTCCATTTGTGGAGGAATATGTCCTACTTAGTGCAGACACTTATGTTCAGCATTGATATAAGGCAGAATGTATTCACTGTGGAAGAGGCATAGAATTTCTTAAGTGAGAGCATGTGGTAGCTGAGAATTGCTTCAGAGAATTGTTTCAGAGCCCATTTCAGGGGAATTTGATGACATTCAGCACCCAGCAGAATTGAAATATTAAACAAACCTATTCTTTGTGGGACACATCCAGTTTAATTTTCTGCAATTATGAAATCTCCTGAGCATGACATGAGTTGTCCCCTTTTGACATGTCAGATGATTTTTTTTCTATTGCCTAATTCTTTACTGGGTAGAAGTTCTGTCTTTGCGATGTTAATACAGGAGAAAAATTAAAAGGGAAAAATGTTTCAAGACCTCCAACAGAAAAATATGGAACTGAGAAAATTATCCAAGAAATCTTCAAGTGCTCTTCAAGTTTACATATATACCTTTTTTAATATATATATAATACTGAAAATTAATACTTTTTTTTTGTAAACAAACCTACTTTTTTAAGTGGTAGGTTTTTTAAAGATTAGTTGTTTGGGCAAAATGTCTTTACATGATATTTAGTTTTAAGAATTAATAGAAGTTTTGCCAACTTGTGTTTCAAATTAACTCTCATAGTTAAGCATTATGCAAATAGTCTTTGCATTTTGAAATATCAGCAGCAATGGTTGAATGGAGAATAATTTACACTGGAGCTTGGTGTCAAATTGCTTTCCAATAAGGCTGTATTACTTTTCATGACTTGTGTGGAAATGGTGTGGAAAAAAAAATTTGTTGTGACAAGATATGTTTTACTGGGAATATTATAACTCTTTTTTTGGAAACAAATATAAGCCTCATAGCAAAGTTATCTAACCATGAACTCTTAGCAACATCTTTGAAAATAAAACAGTTTCAGATTTTCAAATGCTTTTACACCTTTCAGTGTAGAATTTTTCTGTTAAGTTTGGAAGGTGAGAAAGAGAAATGTAAAGTTCCTGTGTTTTCTGAGATTGTTAGTTTCTCATCTTGCAAATCTTTATATCCTCTCTTCTTTTTATCTCTGCCTTCCTTTGTAATTGACCACACCTATTAATGTCATATTGTTTCTCCTGAGAAATTCTCTTTCATTTCTGCTAGCCCCACTCAACCACACGTACTTATATTTTAAAACTATGATTCTTAAAACTCGCTTCGCCTCTTTACAATCTCTGGTAGCATTTAAAAGTTGGAATCAGTTGCAATGCTGTTCCAGTGGCAGAAATTAATAACTCTAAAGTGAAAATTAATCTACAAGAAAATTAATCTACAAGAAATATGAAAAATAGATCACAGAACAGCTCATTGAAATCCTTTTTTTGAAAAGAGTTACTGAGAACTTTACTCAAGGTTGTTTTCGACATGAGAAATGGCTAGCAATCTAGCAATGCATGTTACTGAGTAATTAATGATAATTTAATGGCTTAGTTTGAGCACTCTGAGTATTTCAGCTGTGCTGAGAGCAGACAGAACTGCAGGGCTAAAGTTCAGGGCTGTAAATACCTCAATATTCCTATAACAACCTGGGGCATCCAGTTCTCCATCTTTACAAACTGTTCCTAATGCTGTGACTGATCTTTAAAGAAATCTTTCTGTTAGTCTGAAACCTAGGTCCCAAGCTTAATGTTGCAACCATGACTTTGTAATGATTGAAGTTTGTGCCCTGGCTTCATTCTTGAGCTTTGCTGCCTTTCATCTTGTGTATCCTTTACGAGCCTCCTTTTTTTGTTCCTTTGCACATTCAGATCTTTAGTACTGAAGGCAAATAAACTCTTGAGTCAATTTTAAAGGATCTTCCCAGAAAAACAGGGAAAATGTGCCAACTAATTTTGAACAAGTACCAGAAAACAGTCAGTAAATTAAATCGGTTCAACTAGTCATCCTCTTGTCCCAATTGAAACTGTAAGAGCAAGGTTTAACTCCACGTTAATTTTCTACTACTTAAAATTTATCTTGCTCTAGATCAGAAACTTGACAGTTTCGTAGCCTACAGAGGTTCATTCAATTTGCTCTTGTTCCAGGGAGTGATAAAACATGACTCAGAAGCATTGTTCCTTTGGCAGAGTTGGATATGAGAATACCAATAACAGCTATAAAATTTTTTGTAAGAATTTACATTATGTTGTAATTTTTGCTGCAATAATTTACATTCATCCTGCGTAAAAGTTTCATCCAGAGGTCTCGGAATCAGTTATGAAATAAGGAGGATATGGTAATTTTCAAATTATACATGTGGAAGGAAGATTGCAAAAACATTAGGTGACTTTTTACTTTTAGTGATGGTAGAAAAATTTTCCAGGTCTCCTGTATCTCCACTGTATATTCATTGGATGAGGCCACATTGTCATATCTGATGATATGAAAAACCAAGCCATATATAAACTACTAAATTATTTTCTTATTGATTTATGCTGCAATGTATTTTATTTTATTGCTTGATTCTCGTACTCTAATTTTAATCTCAAAGCAGGTATCTCTTTTGCTGCAGCACAAAATTGTTTTACTTTATCACCACGAATCTTATTTTAAATTCATACAAGCATCTAGCAGTTTGATAGTAAATTAAAGTTATTTCAAAACCATAATCTGTCTTCAAAATAATGTGGTGATTTATTGTGAAAAGAGATAAGAATTTGTAATTCCTATATGTATTTGGCCTATTTATCTACTCCCTGGAGCCAAAAAAATGAGTAAAAAAGGTTATCTCTGCCTTTTCTTTTATGAAAGCTATAGCAGATTGGGAAACAGTCCTTATAGCATGAAATTCTTAGTTCAGGAAATGGGAGGAAGAAACTGGAACTACCTATCAGTAACGAGCTTTATCTTCTGACTTGTGCAGTGTTAGGGCAAGTGTTTTAAGGATCTGCCTGTTACATTTTTAATCAAGTGTCAGTCTAGATTCAAATCTTTCATGAGTGACTTTACAATTGCTGGCTATTACCTTCATTCTTAGGAAGCACAGCAACATGTATGGTCTTTCCCAGTCTGCACTGAATTGTAACACTTTTTTCTTGAGAACATGAGGGTAATTGTAGCACTGAATGGGTTTTCATGGAATATTCCTCTTGCAGAGGCCTAGAAATATAGTTCAACTCTCTAGGAAATGTTCTCCTAACAAAAGAGACAAGACATCACTTTGGGGCAGAGGAGGATTTTAACTCTAGAAAGTGACTTCTGGAGAATGCCACAGCTGGGGAAAAGCTGATGGTATGGCAGAAGCCTCCTTCTTTCCAGTGATTATTGTCAGTAACAGTCAAAGGGAAACCTCTTATAAACCTCTTTCATTTTTCTTTTCAGGCAAAGCCGGAAAAATGCAAGTTCTGTATCTCAAGACTCCTGGGAGCAGAGTTATTCCCCTGGAGAAGGGTTCCAGACTGCGAAGGAAAATCCCAGATATTCCAGCTACCAGGGATCAAGGAATGGCTATATGGGGGGACATGGCTTTAATGCCAGGGTAATGCTAGAAACACAAGAACTGCTCCGTCAAGAGCAGAGGCGGAAAGAACAACAACTGAAAAAAAAAACTTCTTCTGAAGGACCTAGCAACTATGACTCATATAAGAAAATTCAGGACCCTAACTATACCCCTCCTAAAGGTCCTTTCAGACAAGATGTACCGCCTTCACCATCTCAGGTAGCGAGGCTAAACAGATTGCAAACACCAGAAAAGGGAAGACCATTTTATTCTTGAGGTGAAGAAAATGAGGATCAACTTACCATGCAATAAGGAACATTTTCATATAAAGACTTATATTTTGAAAACATTTTAAACTGATGGTACTAAGGAACATACCCGTTTTCTATTTCAGTGCCTTTGAAAATATGGGCAAAGCACTGGTGGGCCTTATGTCTTTGCTATTGTGTCCCAAGTGTTGAGTCCATGGAAGGACGTTCCACCATTTGACAATCATAGTGGAAGTGAGCAGCGCCGCCTCTGCATTCCGAGTTCGTAGCCCAGCCCACTAGTTGTCAATGGCTTTTCACTAGGATTTGTTGTAACGTGTTTTACTTTGCAGTGACTTATTACACCAACATGCAGCTTTGTGGCACAAAATTAATGAATTTGAGGTTGAAGGAAGCATTGATATGTCCTTTATTATTTCTCTCGGGTCAGATGGAGGTGTAGATATCACTCTTGAGTGGATAAGGCTGAGGTCTGCTCTGGATTGCAGTTGGAGTTCTGCTGTGTTTTATGGTGGAGTCATTACCAGTCTTTGTTGATCAATATTTAAATGTCTATATGCTGAAAAATTATCCTTCTTCTATTATGCACATATGCACTCTTTTTTTTCTCTCTCTCCCCACTCTGAGCTTATTAAAAAAGCCTTTATCCTGACTCACGAGGAAAACAATATTAAGCTTTCAGTTATCCTGAGAATCCTGTTCCTATTGCCTTATAATCTTAATGCACAGTCCATTACAAATGAAATAACTGGAGAGAGATTATTTATAAAGACACAGCCAAACCTTTGATTAGTATATTTATTAAAGATGGGAAATTATGAACAAACATACAATTCAGTTCTGCTTTGCTTTGCTTCTAAATTAATTTGGTCATATGACACTTGTATCTAGAAGAGAACTAGGGAGGGTGTCAGCTCATGGTCATCTGATACACAGTAGACTTTGGGCAAATTTTGGAAATAGCTCAAAGCAAGAGCAGAGGAAATCAAAATTTTTCAATGGATCAAATAGCTGTAAAGAGAACAACTCCTTCTTTTTAGAAATTGTGGAGCTTTATGGACAATTTCCTTTGTGCTTCCATATTGTTTAATCGTGATGCTACATTAAAAAGAAACCTTTAAGTACATGAATAGAGACAAACTGTTACACTTCTTCCTGAAAACATGTCAGTATCCAAAAATTACTAAAGCAAAAAAGATTGCTGTAGCAGAGAGTAATATTTGAATGTGCATATGGGATATGAGAATTTCTTTTGCAAGCAGCTGTTTTTGTGTTTGTTGGTCTGAACTTCATGTATTGTAAAAATAGCTGGTTTCTGAAGTGCCTGCAAATCCTGATGTGAAAGGCTTGAGAATGGATCTCAGCATATTGTGTACAAAAAGGAGAGAAAGCAAGAAAGAAAATCATGTATTGCATGATTTAAAAAAAAAAAAAGCCTATTTTTTTTTACTGGCACATTTTATTTTTGCGCCAACTTGTTTCTAGAATATATGTGAAATATCAGCACACATATCTGTGTCTTTTATGCCTGTTTGTTAACAGTTTTTGTTGTTAATAATGTACTCCGTGTTTAAAAGTTCTTATTAGTGTAAGCACAGTGACATTGTATGACAATAGCTTTTTTTACGCAGAATTTACAAAACTGTGTAAAATGGCTTTCCTTGTACATATGAAATTTAGAATAAAAGGCTGTTTCCATCCTTGTCTTGGTATTGCCTGTAGACCCGTATGAGAACTGCTGCAGACACTGAGTTTAAAAAATACTTAACAGATGTTATTTTATACTATTCCTAGTGGTCTGTGTGTGTCTTCCTGTGAACACTTAAAAACATCAGGAAGAGAGGAGAGGAGAGGAGAGGAGAGGAGAGGAGAGGAGAGGAGAGGAGAGGAGAGGAGAGGAGAGGAGAGGAGAGGAGAGGAGAGGAGAGGAGAGGAGAGGAGAGGAGAGGAGAGGAGAGGAGAGGAGAGGAGAGGAGAGGAGAGGAGAGGAGAGGAGAGGAGAGGAGAGGAGAGGAGAGGAGAGGAGAGGAGAGGAGAGGAGAGGAGAGGAGAGGAGAGGAGAGGAGAGGAGAGGAGAGGAGAGGAGAGGAGAGGAGAGGAGAGGAGAGGAGAGAAACAGGAAAAGAAAAGGAGAAAGATCTACAGTCCAGCTGAACACCTGAATACTATCCTCAGAGGCAAAACCTACATTGTTTAATGTGTTGTGTTATTTTAGGCCATACCTATGACATTTAAGAGGCACATTTTTAAGACTAACCTCTGAGGCAAAAATCTTCCGTGCTGTAGCATGGAGTCCTCAGCCCAAGGAGAGCACTGTCAGAAGGACACCCACTGCAATCTGGCCAAATCCAGGTGTATGTTAGGAATCCCCCTCTGCACTTTTTGTGTGTTTTGGGGTCTGATGGGAGCTCTTCACAGGAACATTGGCATGGTGAAAAATGGGAGAAAGCAGATTTATGAATAAAGCAATATTTACAGTGCCAATGATACTCTGTTTCCCCCATTAGTATTGGAGCCCAGTCTGGTTTTCTCCTTCTTCTCCTCATTTCTCCTTTTGTTGGTTACTGCAGGAATGTCAATCATGATTCTGTGTATGCATGACATCAAGGTGTTGCCATGGCAATAACAGTGTCAAATTATTCACTGTGACTTGAGTGTGGGATCTCAAGGGGAAGAGTAGCAAGCGCTCTAGGGTGGACAGGCAGTTTTCAGTGCTCAAATAAAGGCAGAATTTTCCAAAAGATTTAAATTGTAGTGTCTCACATTTGTGCATGGGGAAATAATTTCATTTGCAGTTTTGCAGGCCTTGCTGTCTCATCTCCTGACTGCATTCCCAGATTACATAGTTTGACAGTTCTATGGATTTATTTGCACTGGCAAATAATTGCAAGCACTAAAAAAATGCATCCACAGGAATGGAAAACAGGTTGAAGTCCTTTTCAAAACAAGGCCTTTGATAAACTGTTGTAGGAAAAAGGGCATGTGTTTGGAAGAGTATGAGGTACAGGATGCTTTATGTGTGAGAATGGCATATGTTAAAGTTTACCCTTCTATGAAACTCCTCTTCAAGGTGTTAACAATTTGCCATAATTAGATGTGTTCATGAAAGAAGGCAGATGTTCTCTTCGGGCCATGTCTGTGTTATGTTAGTAAAGAATAAGGTCTTTTTCTGGCTTCGTCATCCTGTCTTCTTCCTGACATAGCGTAGACAGGATTTCTAATATTAACTCCCGTAAGTTGCAAAGGGTGATAAGGAAGTGGGAGGGAGATATTTTAATAGAAAATGACCTTTAGTTCTGCCTAGTGAATAGATTCAAAAGTTAATTGAGCTAACTGCATTACTGCAGTAATTTGTTTGTGAACGCATTACCATTATGAGATTAACTCTGTAACATTAGTATATTTGAGAATGGTTACAGGACAGACTGTAAGGGAGCTTACAACATCAAGGAGTGGGTGTACAGCTTGCACATTTTGCTCTGTTGAAACCCTGAGAAAACTATCTGCAAAGTCTCCTGTATTTCATCAAAATAATTTGTTAATGCTATTGAAATTCCTTGGGAAAGTTTAATATTACTAATGCAGAAGACTGCTGCCTTTCTCAAAAAAGACTACTTTCCCTCTTCTTTTGGGCCTCCTTGGAAGCATGAGTGCAACCCTAGTGAGTTATTGCATGGGCCAGATAGTTTAATGCATGTCTTTGAGAACTCTGCCATCAAAAACAGCGAAAAATGGCGTAGAGCCCAGCTGAACACAGTTGGAAAGTACAGTTGCCATTTATTGCTGGCAAACAGCTGGAAGAACAACAAAACAAAATTTAAGCCCATCATGACTGTAGATATGTGGCCATGACTGTAGATATATGGCCTGCCTTTCAAAGCTGCACTGATGTTTTGGTCACGTTCTCTCTGCTAATGAGTATCTGTAACACTGCATTTATCTGTTCTGGGTATTTCGAGAAGGGAAGGGTTTGGCCAGACAAGGAAGAGATGTGCCAGATTAGCAGTGTTTGCTAAACATAGGACATTCTTGAGTGATTCAAACCTCTGAACTTGGGTTGTTGAGACTTAAAGTGAATTTGGCTATTACATGTTCTGGCTTGCAGGAATGTTTTCAAAATATTTCCTAATTCTATTTAGTGTGCCTGACCGTTTCTACATCTTTCTCTCCCAAGTCCTCAGTCTAGTTAATAAGAGTTGTGAGGAATCTGTGAGGAATGCAGATGCAGAAAAAACCTCATCTATTTCTTATGCTGCTGTTGTACCAGCACACCCTGGCCTTCCAGACACAATTTAAAATTCAGCTTTAGCTTGGCAGAGGAAGGGTGAGGGTCAGAAATCCACAATGGGGCTGACTTTGTGAAAGTAGGGTTTGTGTGTGTGCATGTACATGAGAGAGGCACAGACTGGGTTTATTTGCCTTTAATTCATGTCCCTCTTCAAAAAGTAACTTGTATCATTTCTTAAGTGTTTTTTGTATGTGTGCAGAAAGCAGCTATCATTTGGTGCACAGTCATTTTTTCATGCCCTCTTGTAATCTCTTCTATTTTGTATCAACGTCACACTTTCTCTTTTACATCTGCTGATTAATTCTGTTGCATTTATTTGTTTCTCTAAATGGCATTCAATTCATTCATATCCTAGGCTGCTTCTTGCCAGTGATTGATTTTTCTCTCTTAGATTTGTAAACCTAATTTTAATATTTTTCTGACCTTGGGAGTAGTATTATCTTTTATAATTTACACTTTAATCAATTTTAAAAATTGAGACTGGAAGCTTGAATTGGGATTACACAAAATCAGACTAAAGACATTGCTTTGATTTCTGTGTGCAGTGCACACTTTCTAGGCACTTCTGAGGGCTGGACAGAATACTCTCTGAATGAGATGAAGAAAAACATCAAGCCCAGGAGCTTTGGAAGAAAAAAAATTGAGAGAAGTTTGGAAGACTGGTTTAAAGGCAGATGGATGGAAGAGGAACCTGCTTGCACCCTTCTAGATGATGCCAGGACCCACTCTCCTTGCAAATAGCCTCCCAAAATTCTGTTTTCAAATGGCATCTTAATGGATGGGATGGGCTTACATTCACAACTTGAGCTCTCAGTGCAGTGGCTGCACTGACATCTGTCAGGGAGGGAGAGATGACAGCCACGGGTGATAATAGCTTCAGGTATCCAATTTTAATCTGCTTCTTTGTTGGAATAATCCTTGTTTCAGAAAAATAAGGAAAGACATGAAGAGTGAGGGAGAAGGATAAAATGTGAATAAAAAGGTTCTCCACTTCCCTTACAGTCTTGTCACCATTACAGCCACTGGGATTTGGTTGCCTTTTCTTCTCCTTTATGCCCCAAAGGCATAAAAGGAATAAACTAGGTAGCAGTAACCTCAGCACAAAACTCATGACTCTCCTAGAGATTCACTCTATTGTGTAGCACATAAGATGTGAGTTAACAAGGCAACAAAGGAAACAGCTTTACTGTCCCTCTGTTATTTCCTCTGTGGATTTCCCTGGGGTGTGTTTAGATTGTCAGTCTTGGGACAAGGAGCTGTGTTTATTTCTTATCGCCTATAGAATAGAACAGTATTGTTGGCAATAAAAGCTGGTTAATATTTTGGGGTGGAGGGGGAGTTGATATGAAAGGAGTTTTTAAAATTTGGTAGTTTGGACTTTTGCAGCAGGTGTATGATATATTCCTAGTCCTGGTAATATTCTCATTTATAAGTACAGACCATACTGCTGGGGTCTTCGCTACAGTTAAAATGAGTTCCTCGGGTCTCTTCATTTATCTAAGGCACTACTTCTTTAAAGCTTTTAGAAAGAGAGAAAGACCTCTTTCTTGTGGAAATGCACATTCCCATGCTCAGTTTGGAGATTACAAACCACCAAGAGGAATTTTAAGAGATTTGCAGGAGCTGCAGCCTTCTGCCAGGAGCCCAGAGCAGTTATCACCTGTGTTCAGAAAGCTGGAGAAGATGTTTTTCACTGCTCCACCAATGTAATCCTTATTCCCACTTAGAATATGCTGAAGTCTGAGACCCCCTTCTGGGTACTCATCATATTTTATATCTTCTTTAGGACAAGGGCAAAGCTTTGTAATAGTTCAGCTGTAGCTAGGCTATTAAAAGCCAGTAGGTTCCTAGGAACAGGAATGTCTTTGCCTAAAACTTTTCATCTAATGGTGGTGATTTACGTTTTGCTTCATTCTACCAACCATCTGTTGTTTCCTGCTGGTGACACACGTCTTCCTCAGCTTTCTCAGTGTGTGGTACATTCAGGCTCTGCTCTGTGGTCCAGCCTAAACTGCAAGAACCATTTTAATAAGTGTTTATAAATAATATTTATGATATTTTTTTACTACATGATCAGTTGTAGTTTTCTGGCCTATCAGCTACAAAGAAAGGCAAATTTACACCAGAGGAACCACTTTTGCATTTGCAGAGGAAGTTTAAGGCTGAGAAATCTTTTCTCACTTTTGCTACTGAAACTCAATGAAGGTTAATATAATCCATTGCAGCATAACAGAGACTGAAAATGGCTATGTCTTGTTTTGGTGCCTGGTTGATGGTTTGCAAAAGTCTATTTTATCATCTGACTGAGTTAATTGTAATTTTCCACATATTTTTCCTCACTTTGAGAACTGAATAAAATCATATTAAAAATTGAAACCACTAAATGATGCAACCTGTTGCTAGCCAAAAGCTAAGTCAATACTATAGCCAGCAAAGTAGAAATAATTTTTCTTTGCACATCTCATTCTTTGTTTACAAAATAATGCACAGATTTTTTAATGAATAGTAGTATACAGAATTTAACAATTGTTCGTTCTTGTTTTTTAAAGTCAGTTTGCATGAATAATTTTCTCATCTTTATGCAGAAGTTTTCTGCATTTTTGTTGACTAAAATATTACTAATCTAATTTCTTATTAAAAAACTCATTTCCAGCATTGCAGAGCTGAAAGGTGCTACCAAGCATTTAGTCTTCAATTTACATACAACAAACCCTGTGATCTGATGGGGGATTTCACACAAGGATGGCTGCATGCAATTACGTGGGCAAAGAAAAAAATTCATCCAAGGATCTGCTCTACAACAGTTTCATTTGTTGGTCTCCCATTAAGAGTTCTATTGTTAAAGTGCTTATTGATGTGGACTTAAGAGTAGAAAAATCTACACGGTGTTGTCATTCCAGGTTTTCAATGCTGTTTGCATTTTCCTTTTTTTTTCCTTTTTAATTATAATTTCCATTTGTTAGAAAGGGACAAAGTAAACAGATTGGAATAATTCATTTGAGTTAACACTCATTGACAAGAAAACATTAAGCATTCTCCAGATGAAGCACCAGTCATGAAAGACAGAAGGATAATCCTAACATTCCAACTCAAGTAAATTAGTTTTTGGATATATATTCCAGCATTGCATGAAGCTGTACCAATTCTTAATACTGTCATAATAATATGCACTTTTAAATGCTGCCAGAAATCATGATTACAACAGAGAGAGGATTCACTGTTTGTGTTTATTAATGTGGGAATGTTGGAAGAGTATTTGATATTAAATGTCACAGTCTACAGTGATTGGAGCTAAACTGTAAAATTGATTGAGAAGGTTTGGGCAGATAAATGCAAATGGCAAACAGCACTCCACACACTGCCATGGTGGAAGAATATCCTGATGTTACACCTCTGGCATTGCAGAACAACTGCAACCTTGTGAACCTGGTGCCACACCCTTGGAAAGGTGGTGAGAGAAAGTGGAGGGTACAGGACCAAGGTAAGCGTGAGCCTGAAACACATTTGCTCCTTCTGAGTACAAGGGAGCCATTTGTACCTTGGCTGGCCCACTTTATTTCCCAGGTCAGGTTTGTTTGTCCAGTGGTGGGCAATTGGGGTGTGTTTTTTCTTAATTTGGTGCGGGTGGATACAAAATTTTGCCCCACCACACTGTGCCAACAGCACCATCATAGTTGCTTCTTAGAAGCTTTGACGCAAAAGCTGGCAGCTCATTGTGTATGGTGGCCAGGACACCTTTCCTTCAAACAGGATGGAGGAAAGGCAGGGCAGGGAACTACCTTGCCCTCTCTGTGCGTGAGGGAGCCATTATCGCAGAAGAAACCATTGCAGTAATGTTAATTTACTTAGCTCTTACATTTCTCTTGAATTAACTGTTGTGCTGTGAATTTCACAGTAGTGTCCTCTGCTGCACAGTTTAAGATGCAGGACTCAGGCTGGGAAGGAGCACATGGAAACCTGACTTAAAGCTCTGAAGATATTAAAACAATTGAAAAAATGAAAAAAGAAAGTTACAGAGCAGCTAGTGTGACCTAGTGTCTGTCACCAAGCGTGTTCTTCCAGTGCACACTAAACCAGAAGTGAAGTGTGGTTAAGGGTTAATCTCCCTCTAAATACTATGTATATTTCTTAAGTGGTGAATAATTTGCAATATTATGACATGTGATAGGTGATATTAGGATCCAGCTGATACAGTTTCAGCAAAGAGCTGACAGAACAGCAACAGTCCTTCTATTGTCTTGAGCTGGTGTTGTGAGGCAGCAATGAAAGCAGTAGAGCTGGCAATGCAGTAACCTAATACAGAACACAGGCTTCTTCTTTTGTTAAACATCTCCCCCTAAAAATGCTGGCAAGTACACATTGTTTCCTTATCATTTTTTCCTCTTGAGAGATTTCAATTCCATTTACCCCACGGGCCCAAATCCTTCCTTAACACATGAGTTAGACAGTAAGGAGGATTACCAGAAATAGCTCAGACAATGACCAAAAGCCATCTTCCGTGCCTTTTCTTTCCAGCCAGCCACCCAACTTTCATTATCAAGGGGATGAATACCATATCTGACTACATAATCAAAATCCAGTGACCTGTCAGAGCAGGCAGTAAAATTAAACTCTTTTGCTCTTTCCCTTTGACTAGGCTTCAGTTCTGGCACCCTTTTAACCCAGATTTCCTGACACATTGTAACTTGTAGACATTTAAGAACACAACCATTGAGCTAATACGTTTTAGATTGTGCCCTTATAGTATATATGGTATATTTAGTGTCATGATTTCTAGTAAAATTGAAGCACCCTGATGCCAAAGAAATAGCCTTTAATTTAAAGAGCATCAGCAAAGAAGAGTGAAAGCATTTTGAATAATAGAAATTTCTGCCCAGTTTTTCCAGCAATTTTTCTGCCTGTGATATTTGCCAGCACATTCCTGATGAATGTCTAAGGTAAAAATGAATGCTCATTTGGATCTTGAATGTCATTCAATATATGGAAAAAACCACTGAGTTTTCTTTAAAAATAGTCCCATGTTGTCACCATTGAAAAAAACTTTAATTTTTTTCTTCTCCCCCTCCAAATACCTTACAGTGCACTAAGTGGATTAATGCTCGGCAAAGTTCAGAGAAAGTCATATGAGGTGCCAAAAGGGCACATTCTCCTGTTGCTAAGTCTAAACCTAAACTCTGCTCCTTAGAGCCAACTCTAGATTTTGTAAAAAATGAGGGAGTGATTATTTTTAAATACATTCTGGAGTGACTGTATGATACTGTATGATTTGTCTCAAGCTGGGACAAAATGTTTTTCCATACAGTATGTTTCCCTTTTTCCCTCTTAACTGAGTCAAAAAAGTAGCATAGATCAACACAGACATAATACTCTTTTTGTGGATTGGAAAGGGAAAACAGAAGGGCTGGTTTCACACCTCCAGGAAAACTGTGCTACCAAAAGGGGTCCCAGAGCAGGTGCCCTGGCAAGCCCCACATATCTCTATGGTTATTTGTCTCTGGGCATAGAAAGCAGGAAAATTTCTATGAGGAGTCCCCTCAAGGTTTTCTCAGAAGGTTACAGTATAGAGCTCCTCCACAGTCATTCCAGATTTCTGGGTTTTAATACTAAGTAGTAAGTACTGAGCTGACTTATTTTAACTATAGATTTTCTGCTCTTTTAGAGAGAACATCTCAACAAAAAATCTGGGATTCCTTTTATATTTTTTTTCCTTTTCTCTTCTTTCATAAAGGTGTGAAGATGGTTACCTACCCAACCATTTTGCCCAAGGAGTATAGAAAATGATACCTTAAGAAACACACATTCTGAGGCTCCAAAATTGAGAAATGCCATTTGTCCCATTTATTAGCAAAATGTGAGAATTACAAAAGTCAGCCTATGAGCGTGGTACCAAACTCAGCAGCAAGCAGCAGACTGTCCCATATATGGTGTTAGCACTAGACCTAGATCTAATAACCAACTGTGTATTGTCATCATGGCCTGGAGACTTCAGTTACTTTTTTTTTTTTTTTTAAATGAATGACTATCCAAATTTTTAGTACTGATAGCTTTCTAATTGGCTGATTCTTTTAATATTTTCAGATTAGGCTGTGCTTCTTGGCAAGTAGACTTTTATAGACAAGTTCTTCACAGCCAGAGTTGCATCCCTACTTAGCATGCAGAAGTAATATTTCCTAGACATCTATTTTGTGTGACAGAGAAGAAGCATCATAAGCTAGTGGAAGTTATTAATTTTTAATATTTTATTTCAAATTTTAAGGTGTGCAGTTGCTGGATAATGAAAAATTCTTGGAACCAAGCGTTTTGGGGAAAATGGACATGAATCAGAAGGATGCTTATTTTGTATTTTCACTTCCTATGATCTTCAGAAAATGCTGACTGCAGTCAGCAATGTTGGCAACAGTCCTTTTTCACAGAACCCTTGAAGTATCGCAATACTTCATTGCCCGCAACTGCCAGCCAGGCTTTTAATAAATTAGTCCTGAAGGTAGAGATAGATTCTGGGGAGATTCTGAGGTCAGAAGAGACTGCTATAATAATCTAGTTTATTACCTAACTTCCTTTTTAACACCGACTGTAGAATTTCGTTCAATACTTCCTACATCAAACCAGTTTGTGGCTGAAATCAAGAAAATCTTTCAGAAAGACATCCAGTTTATATTTAAGATGATAAGGGGCAGAGAATTCACCACATCCCTTGGCAATGTCCTTAGTTTTTAATTGCTTGTACTGATAAAAATTTATATTATCATCAGTCTGGAGTCTGCTAACTTCATCTTTAATGATCTTGCTGTGCCTTTTTGTTTGCTCAGTTAAAGGCAAAATTACATAGACATAATTTTACACACCAAATATGACTCAATAGGACCTCGGTTCCAAATGAGAAACATTAGCCTTGAGTCTCAGAAGTTCTGAACATGGAAAACATGAGCACCCAGGTGGTACAAGAGGAGGGAGGAAGACAGGAAGAGCAAAGCCCAGAATGATGTTACATGCTAAATTTCCATCTGCAAACTGGACGCAGTCAAAAATAGAGACCAATTTTGAAAATCTGGCCTGTAAATACCACAACTAAGAAATACACTTTCAAGATATTGGCTGCTGTCAGGTTAGCATTCTCTTGATGCTTCAATATCTTCTTTTTAATGTTTTTTTGATGTTCCTGTAACTAAAACCAGGCTTGTGTAACAAAGAGATGGTTTGCAGGCTTCTAGTCTGTACTGTGACCTAGAGATAATTCTTAATGATATTTCTGTTTGGTATAAAATCACAATGCGTTGTCACCTTGAACCTACCATCCTCTCATAAAGAGCTTTAATCTTATTTTTCCTGTTGAACATTCTCATATCCCTTTGTAGTCAAATCGTAGGATCCGACTGAAGCTGTTTTCAAAGAAAGGAACATATCTGGTAACTGAAAATTTAAATTTGATTTGAAAACCTAATATAAATATTTTGTATTCTAATAAATTTTTATTTTTTTGTACTGAGGACAAAAAGGAGAACAGGAACTTCAGCTTGAAGATTAAAGTCAAGATAAATGCCTAAACCAAAGCCAGTACTCCAAAACCATTTTTCCCTTTTCTTTGCTGCCAAGTATTTTTTCTCTAAACTAAGAGGAATATTTGCCATTGCAGTGATAAAACTGTGAGCAGCAGAGTTCAGTCACGCCAGGGAGAGAATATGATACTTTACATGAACTTGTCAAGGTAATGTCAATTAAAAAAAAAAAAAGAGAGAGAGAAAGGGGAAAAAAGAGGCACAGAGTGACTTTTTAAATCTTTCACACAGATCTTATCTATTCATATCCCAAATCAAAGCAACTCTGATTGCTCTATCAAGTGTAATATATAATTAAGGCAATTCAGTCCTAAGGTTTGGGGTTATCGCAGTTCTTTTGATTTGAGTCACTGATTGTTTTAGTGAAAGAACTGGTTGGAAGTTTTTTGACAGAGAGGTTTTCATCTTCATGAAAAAACCCCATCTGTCAAAAGGAAAACTTTGCAGTGAGGACAAAGCCCACAGAATAATCAATAGCCCAGGACTTACAGCACTCCCAAGAGCATGGTAGTGCGAGTCCCTGCTCTCAGCTGGAGAAATGCCCAAACCTGGGAGCTGTTGGCTGGCCAAGACTGGGCCAGGCGCTCTCTCCTCTGGCCTCCATTAAAATTGTATTGCAACAAACACCCAGCTTCTGGGCTGCAAATTCAGTCCCTCAGTCTCTCTGGCTGGTTTTGGTTTGGCCCTGGTATAGGGGTGAGAAAGGTTTGAATGTTAAGAAAGCACTCTCTAACACAGCACATGTAAGCTCCGAGATCTTTGTGAACTCGCCTGCCCTGAAGCTTGACCTCTGCAAGTCTCTTTGAATGTTCATTATACGAGAGGCCCAGAGCACACATGAATTGCAGCCTTTCTGTAGCACCCGTGAGACTGGAGGAGCTGGGCATATGCTCACACTTTCGGTGCTCATTCCCACCGTCATGAGTCGGGGTGTGAGCCGCACGCAGACTTTCGTACCCTTTATTGGGGAGGGCACAGACATTTTGAGGAAGGGACTGTGCGCGCCTGTTACATCCACAGTGTGCTTAAAGCTACACGTTAGCAGGATACAGTTAGGCTGAAAGGTGTTAGTGGCTGCCAACAGGGATGTTCTGGCTCCAAAGAAAATAACAATCCTTGTTAAAAATAATGGGTGTGCCAAGCAATCGGCCAGGCTACACGAACAAAGCAATCAAGCCCCTTTATGAGGTAAAAGCAGCTGGTGGCTGAGGAAATACCAGCGGCACTTGGATGTGGCTTTACGACACAGGAGCTTTGCAGCAAGGAGCTGACGGAGTCCGTTCCTTCCTGCCCTCCTCCCTCCCTCCCTCCAGCCCCTTCCCACAGGCTGCTGCCCCTCAGCGCTGGCTCTGCTGGGAGCTCAGCTGGCCTCAAATGGGATAAACAGAGCGGGGTCAGAGAGGCCTGGGGGGGACAGGGTCTCCCAGAGGTGTGGCTGCTACCAAGAACACATCCACAGAAATAACATTGAATCTGCAGTCTTATATTACATTGATTTTTTTTTTTTCTTTTACATTTCTGGTGGTTCAGTATGATTTTTTTCATAGTGAATGGAAAGCAATAAAATAATGCAGTTTTTCTATTATCTTTAGTATAAGAATTTAGTGCCTCATAACACATTTTACTGAATGACTGAGAGAAAGGAAATCATAAATTCCTATCCCAGCCATGCTGCTTGCTAGGAGGTGTGTCTTTGTCATGTGCACTCCATTCAGGGTGGGATTTACATTCTCTAACTTGAGTTAGTCAAAAGTGTGTAGGATAAGTTACTCATATAAATGTAATCCTAAGTCAGCTGAGGGAGAAATGCCTACACAAAGTACTCTTGCCTGCCCTAAATAAGGGTTCAAAACTGGGTCCTAAGACTGGGCCAGCCTTAAGGAAAGCTTATATGATTGGCAGCTAAATTTTAGAGTATTGAAGATAGGTGTGATGAATTCCACCCTTTTAATCTCAAAATCTTGTCCTACTTAAATTTAAACCAAGATTCCTTTGTATTTCAGTGGGATGAGGGTGTGTCCTTTACATGTCTCTTTAAGAGAATTTCTTTCTCATATTTCAAGAGGAAGGCACACTAAAGTCCCTGAGACCCTCGATCCAGAGGAATACCTTCCCTGTGTCCCTGTAACCGTGTCCCATGTTACACTAGCAAGGGCTGCACTGGTTAGTGTTAAATGGGCGAAAAAACAAGTCACCTTGCTTTTTGGTACATTTGTTCCTGATCTTTATCTACCTCACAACTCTGGTACTTTGGAAATGTAATTAATATTTGTTAAATGCTTCCTATGTGGAAGGTATGAAAATCTCCCTGTTTGTTAATAACAAACACCTAAAAAGTGAGCATGGAAAGCTTACTCCTAATCATACTTGCTACTGCTGTATTATGGAGGAGATAGAAAACCAACATAAATCATTACCAGCCTGACAAACCATGCAGCCCCAATCACAGAAATTGCACAATTCCAGCAGGAAGCCATCTTAAAAAAAAAAAAAAAAAAAAAAAAAAATAAAAAAAATTAAATGAAGTCTTTTGTTCCAAAAAGTTATATTGAAATGCCACCATCTGCTTTAACCTCCAGACAGTGAGGAAACTTAGCATCTGAAAATCTCTCCTTGACTCATCCCATTGTGCCCTGTAAATGGAAAACCTATTTGCATCTAATAGAACAAGGCATGCCAATAGAAATCTCATATCTATTGGCAAGTTGTGTAATTCTCTATAGCTATATACTAGATCCAGATGCTTTGGCAAGGGATATCTTCCTTCAGGAGTACTGCCGGAGGGAGCCTGTATTGATCGCCTTTGCAATTATAGATAGGACCATGGAAATCACTAAAGACAGGGAAATGTTTTAATTCTGCATTGTGTAGGCTCATTCTTGTTTTTAAAAACAAACAAACAAAATGCATCTATTTCTCGTCTGTATAATTTTAGGTGTATAATTTAAAAAAAAAAAGTATTCAATGGGCTATTAAGGAAGATCACAGTGTGTCCTGCAGACATTTCCAGTCTTCACAAAAGACATTCAACAGTTAAAATAATTCAAGGAAGGTCCAGCCCAAAATTCCAATAAATAACTGCAGATCAAGACACTGATTGTCTTTAGACTCTTCCCCCAGCCCTCACTAATAAAACTTTGG
Source organism: Aphelocoma coerulescens (assembly GCF_041296385.1). NCBI lineage: Eukaryota > Metazoa > Chordata > Aves > Passeriformes > Corvidae > Aphelocoma > Aphelocoma coerulescens. The sequence goes on from NC_091015.1 coordinate 13,937,642, forward strand.
CTACCTAGGTTAATCAACAGCCTGGCTGCCACAGCGGAGCAGACCAAGAAATCTGCCAGGTCACTGGTGGCTATTCCTGCACTGCATACACATTTGCCTTTGTGTTCAGAGCCTGTGACTAGACACAAGTCAGACTAATTCATCTTAATTCAATTCAGTTAGAGGGGGGCAGCTTCTAGATGGGCTTATATTTAACATTCAGCAAATCAATTTATCATGAGCTTTTGGCTTTACAGGCACATCTTAAACTGACATAAGTAGATGGCCCATGCTGTGGCTTCTTCTGGCACACACAGATCCAATTCAACATAACAACATCAAGTCTCATTTGAAGACATTTGTAATAATCTCTTAAGTTTTAAGTGGTAATTATGATATTTAGTAGTCTTTTAACCTATATTTCTAGATTTCAGTAGACAAATTGAACAGGGTTTGTCAAGATGCTTGGGGAACTGGTATTTAATCTTATCTCAGCAGAAATGCTCAAGGAAACCAGATGATCCATGGACATTTCCTACCTGTTTTATCCTCATTTTATTCTACCTCACTGATGATTTATTCCTTGATTTGAATGCACTCACTAATGGCAATGAGTTTAGTGCACACAAGTCTAACTTTGCCTGATACTTTTCAGTGGTATAATTAGTATAATGTGTTTAAAAGCTATCAACCTGACTCTTCCAAGTTATTTACCTTGGAGTATGCCACTGACACAAGGCAGTTTTGCTCTAACTTGCAGGCTTGGCAGAAAAAAAGAGCCCCAGCTGAGGATAGCATTCCCAGCCTCAAGAGAATGTAGCCATTGAAAAAGTGATAGGAGGGAAAAAAAACAGGGAGTGTTACCTTTACTTAGACAATCTGAGAAAATGTAAGTATCACTACTTTAAGTTTTGCCCATGTAGCATGAAATGTGAGGTCTTTCCCTTAGGTAAGTTACATATACAAAAAGAAGTAATGACATTACAGAATTTTTTTCTGTAGGCAACTTTCTTATTTTGAGAAACCTTGAGTTCTGCTGTGTCTTTTAGAAAGTGACAGTTTGCTATAGGGAAATTATTGGATTCTACAAATAATCACAGAGTGTGCCGGATACAGTTTATTAGCTTGATCTTTCATATTTAATTGATGTTTGCTGTGAAAATAAAGTTCAGCCAAGCAGAAGGGGAAAAAAGTATGTTGTGCCACATTAATTTTAGTTGTACAAGCACATAAATGGCCATGTAATCATTCCATAGGTTAATTTCAAACCCCTGAGAAAGGCTCCGTCTGGCTTTTTTTTTCTTGTTAAAACTTCACATTAATAAATAAAATTGAGTTTTCATGCTTTGCTAGACAGTCAAACCTCAATGACAGGAGGGTACCACTGCTTGTCTTGACGACTCTGCCTTCATTTTTCCCTGGGCACCTTCTAGGTAAGGCAAAATACTGTGCCCCTGTGGCTTGAACTCCATGTTTTCTAAAATATGATAGAGAGAAATGCTTTTCAAATGGAAATATGATATTGTTGCTGTGTTCCAGAAAAAAAGTTACAAACAGCAGAACAGAATCACAAAAGAACAGGGCCAACATCATTTGACACAAATGAAAATCTTTCAGTTCACATCAATAGGCTTTAATCTGACCAGTATTTCCTTATTTCCTAGTTTTGTTTAAAAACATCCTTTAGACTTAGAATGAGATCTAAACACTTTTCTCTCTCCCCTTCATATTTATGATCCAGGCTTTTGTAATAGTAGCATTTTCCTGCAATGCTGGCAGAATACCAATGAAATATTTCTTCCCATAGTGACACATACAACCATCCTTGAGTGGGAGGAAGAGTATTTACAATATCCTACTAGACTCCCTCTTTAGCTTACTAGGTTCCTTCATCTGTGTCTTATGGCTTATTACCAAATGCTGTGAGAACACATGGAACACCTACACCTCACTAGAAAGACAAACTGAATGCCTTAAAACACAAAGTCTTTCAATGACTGACTCACAAATTACCACTTGGTGAATAGGGACTTTATTGCACCTACACTGTTGTGCCAAATTCCAGTTGACAAAGTGACACAGTAGATAAGTTTAGATGAAGGTGTTTACTGGTGGATAGGACAATAAAAACTCGTGGCTGAAATGTTTTGAACTCCAGGACGTTTTCCCAGCTTCATTCTCTCTTTAAATTCTCAGCATGGCAGAGTTATCCAGCAGCCAAGCCGGTTGTATGTGGGTACTCTGTATATGGGACTTTGTAATGCATGTTTGTTTTTAAGCATTGCTACGGCTGTTACTCTGGTAGCAGTCAGGGTTTCTGGTAATAATCAGTGAATCCCAAGTCAGAACAAAGGTGCTAATGTGGTACCAAGTTCCTGAGTAAATAAACAATTGCTAAACAAAATCTTTTCAACAGCATTGCATGTCTGTGTCAACATTGTGTTTCCTCCATGAGTCATCTGGTCAGCAGCACTCCGGCTTCATGGGAGAGGTCACCCACTTTCTACAGCTCTCTGCCGAAGACTGAAGTTTTGTGACAGAATATACCGCTCAGGATTTCCTGTGAGCCACAGGAGTTGCATTTTTTGGCAGGATTAGAGAAAAAAGTCAGGTTAGAAAATCCTGATGGGCATATTTGAGGAGGAAAAAAGACGTGAAACAAATGCTGTTAGTGCCAGCCTCAGCGTCCATTAGCTAGTCAGACACAGAAACATATTTGGTCTTTATCACCCAAGCATAGAGATACAGAATTTTAATACATGGGAAGGATGCCTCAGATATTTTTTATTCTGCAGATTAATAGGAAATTACTAATATATGGGGGGGAAAAGGACATCCACACAGGCACTCATTTGTTTGTTTCAAATATCCAGCACTTCAGAAAAAAACACAGATTTTTTTTTTTTTAATGTTCAGAACTGGATCCAGAAATAGGAGTTACCTACTTTCTAGCTCAGATGTAATGGAATAGCCATTCTCTTGAGGTTTTTTTGTTGTTGGTGGTGGGTTTTTGTTTTTGTTTTTTTAATAAAAACTCACAAAACTCCTTGGTTTCACATGATGATTGCTGGTAATTAAGAGATGTGGAAAGCATACAATCAGTTCATCTGATAGGATTATCGCCAAGGCAGTTTGAAAGAGCTTGCAAAAATTTTGCAATCTGTGTGTTTGTCCTGATTCAACTTGAACCTGAACTCCAGGGTCTGCTTTTGAATGTCCTCTCAACTCATTATCTTTTCTTATCTCTTGTTAAGATGCTTTCCTGAGTCCAAGTGGAGATTTCAGCCTTTTTCTAATAGAAATACGGTAAATGTCTCCTCTGTCAACATAATGCAAGATTCTTGAAAGAATCACTTCTCAAATTTCAAACTAATAACTTATTATTTTTCACTGATATAGCACATAGGTGGATAATGTTCCATCACTAGTAACTATAATCACCTTCAGCCCCAGTTCAGCATCCCAGGTTCTGGCTTGATTAAGTATTTGTCACTTCAATTCCATCTTCTCCTGACAGAGATAACTTTATTTTAAGCCAAACTGCCGTACTCCAGAGTTCAGGAAGGACATGAAAATGTCAGGTAATAATCCCTCCTCAATCTTGTGCGTAGGTAACACTGCTAATATGCAGAACCATTAGTAAGTTGGCATGAATTTAGCTTAATCATTTGCAGCAATTCAAGCTTTATTAAGATACCTTAAAGCTGATCTGCATAAGCTTCTCCCATCTTTACATGCTTTACTCTGCTTTCAGTACTTAACAAAAGGCACATTTAATCTTGCAAATTCTCCTGAACCTTTGTAACTTTATTCTAAATGAATTTCATCAGTCATTTGAGCACTTCATAAAAGCAAATATATTTTTTTCCCAAGGAAACAACCTTTTGAAAAGTAATCCGGCTCAAAACAGGATGTCTGTGTGGTTATTTGCCATCTCTGGATGTTGGAGACTGTCGTGCTTACACTATTATTCATGCAAATAAATAGAAAAACTGCCATATCAAACAGATATTCAAAAGCTAAATGATACTTGTGGAAACTGATCAGACATTAGTAATAAATAGTTTTATGTCCTCTCACTTCCATCTGTCTTTGTCTTTACAAGGATAATATCTGGTACCTCATTCTCTCTCCAAGTTGTAATATCAAGAATGAGAACATTCACCTCAAGAATTAAAACCTCAGGAAAAGAGAAGATGCATTATCTTTTCAGCATGTTTATAGAACGTGAAATATTCAACATGTTTAAAGAAAATTATCTTTAACATGTTTATACTGTGAAGGGGCTAAATGTAAGGTCTCCAAGGCCTTTGTCACGTTGAAGACAAAATTGAATTTCTATCTACATCTTCTATTAGTCAATCCCATCTTTTTACTGTAGCAGGATGGGATTATTGGTGTACTATATCCATCCATCCACCCACCCAACTATCTTCTCTGATTGCTTTCATCCTTTGAATCATTGTTTTTCCTTCAACAGCATAACTCAGTAGCAATATTCAGTACTCGTTCGCGTTCTTGTTACTTAAATGTACTTGCTTGAGATGCATGACACCTGCCATGTCTGCACCTTCAATAGTGATGACTAAACACAGCCAAAGGGCAGTTTTGTAGCTGATGAGTCAATTTATCTGCAGGCGTAAATGACATACCCTTGCTCATGAGTTAAGCCTTTGTAAATAGTGAGCACTTCAGAGGTGAAGACATTTTTTGGGTTGAAGGCTCCAATTTGGTGTACTGTACCCAGCTCCTTTATGATGTGGCTGCAAACACTGTGCTGCTTCTGTGCTTATTCACACAGAATCTGCTTGTATTTCTGAAACCTTTTAATCTGAACAAGATCTCTCTTGAAAATCTTGATCTTCTCTCTTTGCTTTTCATCATTATGTTTGTAGCCTGCCTCCAACTGCAACATTAAAAGCAAATATTTTACTTTCAAGCTCACTATCCAAGAGCAAACTAATGGTTTCTAACTCATACCTTGGTTGAATTCAAGTTGGTTCCTTGAATTCAGGTTAACACAGAATTGATGGGATAATATTTACTTTGTGGGAATTCAGACCGAGGTCATAATCACCTTTTTCTCAACAATCTTTTAGAGTGACATGAGGTTTTGCTCCGAGAGTTTATTTTCAGTTTGTCATTCCTGAGCTTTATGGCACGGTTAGTTGGCTTCCCACTTTCTTATTGGCTCCCATGGCTCTTGCCATGTCATCTGTACTTTTGTGGTATCTAACATGGACCAGCAGTTACTGCTCACTATTTATTCCTCTTGTCATTTCCCATGCTTTTTTTTTTTCAGAGCTGTAGCAACAACTACGAGATCCTCTTCAAAACTGCCAGGGCTTTAACAAAATAGCACAATAACACATTTACTTTGTCTTTCACATTTCCATATACCACAGTTTCCATTTCTCGTGACTGCAAGTATTTCAATATTGTGAAGCACTGGAGCCTGCAACAGCTGCTTCCAGTAGCATTCTTGAAGTTCCACAGAATTAAGTAGGACCTCATAGTCAAGACTAATTTTCACTCTGACTTATACACATCAAATTCCCTAGGCCTGAAGAAAAAAAAAATCTCTAAATATTCCAGAAGTAAACTGAAGTGTGCTGTGAGTGACTCACAGAGCCCAAAATGCCATTTTTGTAAAGTAAGCCTTAACTTAAAAACCTCTTTCCTGGCTATCACTTTGAATAGCTCTGAGGCGTAGTAGAAGGCAGTTCTCTCCCTCCACACTGGGCAGAAGGCATGTAACTGTCTTAATTGTTAAATTCAAAAGTTAGGAATAATTTTAAAAGATAGAATTCTTTTATTTGGTGTTTCAAGCACATCTTTTTCCTTGCAAGAACATATTTTTTTCATCTTCTTACTTGCTTCACAAAGCCATTAGAATTTACTGATGAAAAACTATTTAGCAAAGATTAAGTATCTGGAATTCAAAAAGCACCTGCTAATAAGGGCTCAAATTTAATATCATTGCGATTAAAACTTTATCAAGAATTGATTCTAGATATTTCTGCTCTAGCTTTGTAAAAGAAAGAACATGAAAGGCCAAATTCTCAACTGATACAGATTGGTATTGCTTTATAGAATGAAGTGGAGATGCATTCCAATGAACATGAGCTGAATATCTGGCTTTGAGATTTAAACCAGTGTGTATTAACCCTATGTGTTTATTGGCCACACACTTCCCACTGGTATGTGCTGATGTGAATACATTAAATATCCTTTTGGGAAATTAACTACTATTGGGAGACATTAATCCTTACAATATAAGCTATTTTCTTGATGGAAGTTGTCATGGTTTAATCACAGCCAGCAACTAAGTACCCTGTTCCCCTGCCCCCAAGGGATGGGGAGGAGAATTGGAAAAAAAGGTAAAAGCCATGGGTTGAGATAAGAACAGTTTAATAATTGAAATGTAATATTAATGATGATAAAATCATAGTGTAATGAAAAGGGATTCAGTGAAGGGGAGGGGGGTGAAGAAGGAGAGAGGGAGAGAGAGATAAAATCCAAGGAAGACAATTGAGGCACAGTTTTTCGCTGCCTGCTGATTGATGCCCAGACGGCTTCTGAGCAGCAATTGGCATCTCCTGACCAACTTCCCACAGTTTATGCACAGAGTGTGACCTTCTATGATATGGAATATCCCTTTGGATAGTCTGGGTCAGCTTTCCTGGCCGTGGGCTTCCTGCTTCTTGTGCACCTCTTTGCTAGCAGAACATGAGACGCTAAAAAGTCCTTGACTTAGCACAAGCACTCCTCAACAAGAACTAAACCATCAGTGGTTATCAATATTGTTCTCATATTAAATCCAAAAAAATGCAGCACTGTACCAGCAAGTTAACTCTATCCCAGCTAAAACCAAGTCAGAGATACAAAAAAATATTAAAAAAAAAAAGTATATAAAAAGAAAGCATTTGGGAAGTGGAAAGTCTAAGAATCTAATGCAGTGTGTTCCTGTTATGATCTAGTTTTAAGGTTCTTAGAAATGCCTCTGCCCGAATTAAGGTGCAAACAAGACCATATGCCAGTGACAATAGTAAGGGTTTTATTTGATGGTAAATATGAGAGAGAGAGAAAGAAAGAGAGAAAGAAAGAGAGAGAGAAAGAGAGAGAGAAAGAGAGAGAGAAAGAGAGAGAGAAAGAGAGAGAGAAAGAGAGAGAGAAAGAGAGAGAGAAAGAGAGAAAGAGAGAGAGAAAGAGAGAGAGAAAGAGAGAGAGAAAGAGAGAGAGAAAGAGAGAGAGAAAGAAAGAAAGAGAGAAAGAAGTAGAAGATAGTTGGGGGGAGCAGAAAGAGTGACAGGGACAAAATAAGGAAAATATCACCCCTCCGTGGATCCCAACAATGTTTGTTGATCCTCTCCAGCTGGTGTTCTTGGTGGTGAAGGTCCCCCCAAAAGGCACAGAATCCAATGGATATATATGCTCAGGCTAGGTAGGCATGTCCCCTGGAGGTGGGGGGTCAGTCTCTCACAGCAGACTCTGGGTCTGTTGCATCACATGCAGCCCTGTGGGCCCAAGCCTCTCACATAAATGTCCTGTGGATGTGCCCTGTGGGGTTGGGGCTTCCACAGCTGGGCCAGTTTGTGTAATCAGAGGATGGGTCTTTATTGCCTCTCACCAGAGGTTGCACCATGGACCCAAAATCTCCTCCTCCCCCTCGGCTGGGGGGAGTCTGTGTAAACCTGGCTTCTGTGAGCTGTGCTCTCCCCCACCCCAAACTCAGCTGGGGACAGTTGCAGCTGGTGGCTTTGGCCTTTTGTGGATGCACACCTTTCCCTCAGCCTGAGATGACTGAACAATGGGTTTCCCTTTATCTAATCAACAATTTGACTTTCAGTTCAAAGTCCCACTCTTCAGGGAGGCTTCTTCGGTTGTAGCTTCTTTATAATGAGCAAAACTTTATACCAATGTTTGAGGCATGAACTATTTTCAGTCTCTGACAGCTCCAGAGTTTCTCCAGGTGGGAAGTAAACTTATTGGATTAGTGTATTTGTCCTAATGGGGGTGATAGGTGTTTTATGTGTTAGTTTTCAAGTGTGTGTCTGAAAGCAAAGTTGGCTGAAATGACAGTACCAGAAATCTACATGTGCATTATCATGTTCAATATGAGAATAGAAGTAGATGAATCCTCAATGGTTAATGACCTTGGAGGACTCTGAGTATGAGATTCAAATAAATTAAAAACCTTGGTGGCCTTCATAAAGGGAAATAAATGACAAGTGAGAAGTGGAAAATAAAATGATAAAATGCATGTGTTTGCTTTGCCTGGCCTTTTTTTTTTTTTTTTTAATTGCATTTTTATTTCCTGCACAGATAACCAAAAGAAGTTTAAAGCAGACTTTATGAGAAATGGCTTGACTTGTCTTTATTACTAGCAACTATTCAAAAGTAGTCTTCAATATCACAGACTGATATGATGAGTGAATCTCAAATAGCACAAAGATATTTGCTTATTGCTCTCCATGGTAAACTGATTTGTTATTTGTTTTATTATTTTATTTGTTTTATTTTTTATGTTGCAATTATATTGGTTCCTGGACATCAGCTCAGAAGTGAGCTGCATTACAGTGAGAACCCAGGACAGTTTCAAGAGAGTGCTGGGTAAACTGATGATTCAACAATCCCCTATTGTTTCTTCCTACAGCTGACATATTTTAAGATAAGAGCAAGAAGAAAAAATGTCTTTAAACTATTTGTTATATCTTGGTAAGCAGTGTGAAGCATTGTCATGTATGTGCAGTGCTTGGATGGTTCAGTCACCTTTATTCCTTTCTCTCAACCCTGACAAATTTGTTTACATATTTAACAGGTTAAGAATGAAATTCACATGGGAAACATTTCTACAGGAACTGTTCTCACTAAACTCAAGTTATACATGATACCACTGTTTCTTGTGTGTTTTGGGTTTTGCTCTCTGAAAGAGGCATTTACACAGAGTCACCAAAACCCATGAGTCAATGTATTCCCCAAACTAAAACTTGCTGGCTATTCTGATGTTCTTCCTGCCCCTTTCTAAAATGTTGGTGTGCAAGAACAGAACACTTTTTCGCTCTGAGAGAGTTAAATTCAACGTAAGAGGTTCTAGCTGTTTATAGCAGATTTATTCTGCAGTAAATGCCCCTTTTCACGTAACTCAATTAATTTGGCAGACTTGAAAAGAATAAAAGACTTATTGAATAATTGTCCTAGAGACTAAAACATTTAACTTGAAAGTCATATGACAATTGCCAGGGACTGTGTTTGTAGACACAGTGAAGTAAGAATTCCTTTAGGAAAAAATGAGATTTTAATTATTGACTTCTAGGAAGACATGATTAACAAGGGCTTCTCATCCTCAGTTATCAAATCCCAAGTGTCTGCTCCTGCATCTACTGTTTCTTAAGTAAAATCCCCAAACTTCCTTCCAGTTCTCAGAGCAGCCTCATTAAATCAACTGTAGTTAAACCTTCAGTAGATTAGAACTGGTTAGGGGAATGTAGATGTAACACTTGATTACCTTTCTAAAGCTGATGACACCAATTGATTTTCAGAGATTGGTCAGCCAGCAAGCCACCTCCTCCCCACCCCCAGTTTTCCCAAGAACAGGAGTTAACCCATGCATTTAACAGGCTTGCAGTAAACAAGTTATTCTGCTCACAGGTGATTACTGGAGTTTTTTCTCAGAATAAGAAAGCCCCACAAGTTCTGTGATCCATCGATACTGTATGGTTTGTATTATCTTTAGAAAAGACACGCTACCAGGGAAAAAATATTGTATATCCTCTCAGCAGGGGACTTTGAGCTGTTTAGCACTATGTAATTGGATCTAGGACTAATCCTTAACTTTGATGAGGCCAAGAGGAGTTACACTACTGCTACTTCCACCACATTAATGATAGACAAAACACTTAAACACACTGTCTAACGCTTGATTGTAAAGGACTAAATGCATTTCAGAGTCAAGTTTTGGTTCTATAATATGCCTTTGGATAATTCTTGTTTTCTTTTGGTCAGTACACATGATTTCTATCATTTGAAACACACAGTAATTTAGTAAGAGTAATAAACAATGCATTCAAAAATAATCATATTACTCAATTATGATGTGCCTTAGACCAATTTTGTAATAGTCTGCCTTTATTATGTAACAGATAAACAAAAGCAATATTTAAATCAAAGAACTGTCTGCTGCTTTAATACAAGGTAAAACTTCATCCACTTTGTAGAATTCACTGTTGGTATTGCATTTCTTGGATTGGCTGCTTGTCTAGTCATTGTGGAATAGTATTGTAAAGCAAGTTAGAGGGAACAGAGCATTATTCCTCTATACCTTATTTGCTGCGGGATTAATTATCAGGCTGATTTTAATATTTGGTCACTAACAAGGCCTTACATAGTTTAATTTGTCTTTTCAACATGGTTTTTTGATAGCTTATTCACAGGTTGTTTTGTTTTGTTTTTTTTTTTTTTATTATGGTCATCTTCCAAGTTTTTTTCATTTGTCTCATATGTAGTCTACAAATGTTTTATATGGCTCATATACATTTACACAGTAGGTGCCCAAGACAATGAAGATTCACCAGAAATGTAATAATTTGTGATCAACTATACAATTTCTATGCTCAAGTTATATTTGCAAAATCTTTTGAGTAGTTTATTTCATTTTAAAAGCTTCACATGTTTACTTGAATTATCTGCTTAATGAAGGATGCATTTAATGATGACAACTGGTTCTTTTCTTCTAAGCACATTTCATGTTAAGGAATTCTCACATACATTAAGAAAGGAATTTTTTTTGCCCACTCTCAAAATTCAGTGTTGAAAGAGAATAATAATGTTCAGCTTTGAACAAGAATTTCTGGAAACATCTGTTTCTGTAATATAAAGTGTCATGGCCTGTGTTGTCCACACAATTCCATTTTACAGAAGATCTTGCCTATGAAGCATCATGTACTAGGCTTCCTAGAGCACAATTTTTCTTACTTGGAAGAATAAGAGTAGGGTTAGTAGTCTCTTGCCAGTTTTGAACCTATAGTTCAAGGGAGTCTAGGTTTTTCAAACTTAGATTGTAGCACTAGAACAGCTTCTCCAGTTTTTGAAGTGCCAGCTTAATGAATCATTCCCCACAAAATAGTTGCTTCTGACATTCCAGCCAAAGCCCTGCTGCTCTTGCAGGAGCCTATATGCTTTTATCTTGCACATTGGTCTGAGCTGCAAAAATGTTCCAGTTTATCACATACTGTTCTGCACTGTCACTTAGAAATATGCTTGTGCTTGCCGAGTGAATATTGATAAGATACCTTGAGAGTGTGATAAAAATGGGGCAAAGAGAAGATATCTTTCAAATTTGATAAATAAAGTCTTTAAAATAGTGATAAAAGACTTCTGAGAGTCCATTATTGAGAATGAATTCTCAGAGGTGTACATGAAGTTGGGGGCTTATTGTTTGGTCATGTGCTTTCAAAGGTTTAGGGCTTTTACTCTGTGTTCTAAGAAAAAGCTCTTTGAAGGTCATGTTTGAATTCAAAGCTGCACTTATTGTCTGTTTTTCCATGCTATCTACATTACTGTTGCATATCGCATTTGGGAGCCCAATAGCTCCTGAAGGTAATATTTTCTAATTCCACTTATCCTACCCTCTGGTGTAGCATTTGTCAGTGCAGGTTTGTGTCTGCAGGTGTTGATAAGGTAGAAAAAGCTACCTGACTAACATTATTATATTGCTTATTTTTTCATAGGTAGTTTGAAATGATTATCACTGCTGGACTATAGTCATGTGCTAAAAGATAGCCTGCCCTCCTTCTGCTATACCACCCTCAGTACTTTAAAGCTGAGGTAGCTGTGCAGATTACCTGGCTGTGAAAAATCTTACAGTAACAGAGAGTGGGAAGGAGGGAAGAGACTGGGAAGAACAGAGATGGGGAGGATCTGCTTTTCACTGCTGGTGTTATTCTTGTACTGAAGGCTGTGGCTCCTTGTTCAGCTATCTTAGTGGGCAATTAATCTCTTGCTGTTAGAGAGCATCACTGAATAGAACCACTAAACTACTGATGGTAACGGAGGTCATAGAAAAAAAGGGAGCACTAAAACTGAGCCGTAAAGCCCTCTACAGTTGATTTTACTCTGTGAGATGTTGGACTCCTCACCTGAGATCCTCAGCAAGAGAAACCTGTGGGCCCCCCAGCCCTGAGACGTACCTACCCTGAGAGTGGCATGACTGGGCTTGATGAGGGGGTCACCCTTGTAGGATCAAATGTAAGGGGTGCCTGGCTTCATGCCTCTGCAACACTTCAGCCTGAAAATTAATCTTGTTCCATTAATACACGTCTCTGCCTATGAGGGGGAAAAAAAAGTGCCCCACTTGACTGGTACTTCTATGAGAGGTTAAAAAAAATTGCTTGTTTGCTTGGATCATAATAAAGCAGGAGACATGCTTAGGAGCCTTTCTCAGCTGTACAGACAGCTCAGCTCCACCGCCTCTGCTGCAGCTCTCTGTGCCTTCCTCAGCAGAGCATCAGACCAGCTGTAGGCATAAATACAACTTGGCATGTTTTAGACCAGACCTGCTTTTCAACACCTGCCATGTGACAAAACAATCCCTCTTTTTGTTTCTGTAATAGAAACAAGCACCCTAGAACATGTTTAGTTCTAATGGAGATAGTTACCCGTGTCTCTCAAATCCCCTTTTTCCCCAGGCTCAGTAATAACAGCACTGGGATCAAAACATAGGTAATAAGCTCCTAGGAGAAAGAGCATGTTCCTACATCACAGAAGAAAAGTTAGTGTAACTTCAGCATCTTTTGCCCCCCTATTTTTGTGTTGTTTAGCTTTTTATCTTTCTACCGTCTTAGCTTCAGGAGCTGATGCAAGATATTCTTATGCATTTGCCCCACATACCATCATGATGACCAGTGTAGAAGTGCACAGGTTGGTAATCAGCCCAGCCTACATGGTCAGCATATTCCAGTATTTCAGTCAGCCATGTGAGTGTAAACAGGTTTCTTACTCCAAACTTTTCTAACAAAGATATCTAAAATGTTATCATTAGATGCATGCAAAACATGTGTTTGCAAGAATAAATAAATGGATGACATTTTTGGCAGCCAATTTATATATGTTTGACTAATCTTTTCTGCCTTAGTTACCATAAGAGGACAAAAATAGATTAATCATAATTCTGGTTTCACCAGGACCCTGTGAAGATTCGTTAGATAATGTGTGAAAGTAATAGAGAACTGTTTTCTGTGACTGTCTCTCTCTAGTTTTGGAGGATGAACTAAACCTTAGCAAGCTTATTCTCAAATCCTCCTTACAGTTTGGGAATTATTATTCTCATTCACATGCCTAAATTCCAATTAAATTGAGATTTAATCACACTTCATTGGCTCAGTGCCTAAGCAGAGGCATCCAGTATGTTATCAGACAGTGCTATAGATGCAGCACCTGTGAGAGATCTGATAACCTTTTGGAGCAGCATCTGAGAGTGGGCACCCACCAAAGGTGCTAGACAGATCCGTGAGAGCAGTTTAACTGAAATACCAAGGGAAAATTCAAACTACAGTCTAACATTCTGCATAAAGCCTGAAAGTGCCTGGCCTACTAAAGCTACACATTTTAGAGCTAGAAAAGATTCCTCAGGCACCATGGCAGAGGCTTCTGCACCTGGTCAGAAGCCCTGGCAGGAGAGGTGAGGTACTGTGCCTAAGCAACCATGCAATATGATAAGAATGACCTTAAAAAACAGTCATGCTGAGCTTGTATTGCACTCTTTTGAATAATTATGTTGTTTCTCAGAATGATGTGAGTGGTTTGCTCTCCTGAGCATGAGGACAGTTTGTTTCCACAATGTCCATGATGCAAAATAAAATCAAGCCGTGAGCCATAGGCCAGACACTCTTGGCACATAGAAGAAGAGAAGCTGATACCTTGCCTTCCTGCAGCTTGAAAAAATATCTGACCACAATACAAACACAGTGTTTTTAATCTCAAGGATATAGATATGGCTGGGAACCCTTTTTGGCTTTAGGTTTCCTACTTGACACCCTCCTACAGCTAGGACAAGTCCCCCTGGTTGCTTGTGGGGAGAGATGGTTCTTCAAATACTTGAATATCCATCTGATTTCTGGAGAGGTCACAGGAGAAAATTAGGCTTATTCTAACTTGTGGAATTTATCTCACCCTTTTTATATTCCTTGTGAAACAGGACCATTTCACTACCCTACCTGTCATGGGATTCAGTGCATGGAGAGGGAGTTATGCATATGGCCCTAATCCTCTCAAGGTTATATCAGAAGTACATGGCAGGAACTGAAGCTACATCTGGTGAGCTTGAGTCCTGGCCTATGCATCCAGCAACCCACAGATTTGCTGTTTAACTTTGGCTATGAATACAACATTCCATTTTTTTTTTTCAGCTTTTTTATGATGGCAGCTGAAATTGTAATTATTAGTTCTGAACTGAACTGGGCAGGGGAGAAGGAAATGCTGGGTTTTTTTATTACCTACAATATTTATTGTCCGTGATTGCTTCTCAGGTAATTCATGGTGAGCATTTTTTTCATTTTGCTTTTTAAAACGCCCTCTTTGCTTGTACCATTTAAATTTTATATTTTTAATTCTTATTTTGGTAGCTTATTAAGTTTTTGATTTATGGTGAAGTTTTTTAGAGTCCTATTACTTCATTAGTGTATCAAACATTTACACTCCTTCGAATAAGCACAGATATAAATAGAAGGTGTGTTCATTTAAGCAAAACCTAGAAATGTTTTCATATTAATCATTACAATAATGAACAGCTGATTAAATTATTGATCTTTCAGGATAAACAGTACCTTAAAAAGTTGTGGAACTAAGCATTTAAAGCTGATGGAGACACTGTTTTTTCATTAGTGTAAGATCTGACCCATGAATATAATATGCCCCATCTGCTGAAATAATGGCCATGTACATATTACCTGTGTTCCCAACATTTTGTTTTCAGAAATATGGAAATTATCATTACTTTACGGCTATTCTAAAACCAGAATAGTAATTTTCTTCTACCTGGTATGGCTATTATTCATGCATGCCTCTTATTTTAGCAAAAGCTGTCTTTCATAAGGTTGAAGGTCCATTTATTCCAAACATTCTTGGCAATATGTAGAAACCTCAAAGTGCATTGTTTGCATTTCTGACAGAAAACTATGCATGACATATTTTTTTTAATGTATTGAACATATGTAGTACCTACTCTATAACAAAATGTACAAAATTAATAGCATATAGCTATTTCTTTGAATTCAGAACTGATGCATGGGCAAAACACGTGCACTTAATCTATCAATATAAGCCATTAAGATTAACCTGTCCTGGACTTGATTCTTGGTGTAAAGAGGTTTTCTGCAGTGATAATGTAGGTGAATTATCATGTGGTACTACTCTGGCTCCCAGAAAATGTAATAGTGACTCAAATAATAGCAACTTCTCTGCCTATACATCATGGCTTTCCATTGTATTTTTACTGAAAATCTGCGTAAATCTATACTTTTTTCCCCCTGCATGAATTTGGGCTGATGGAGTAAACCACTATTGCCATGGCAATAATAGCAATCAGGGAGTGAAATTTTTGCCTTGGTACTTTAGGCCAGTCACAGTAATGAGAGTATTTCTCCACCCATTCAAACTATTTGGTTTTGAGCCTTTCTAAAATGATTTAAAAGTTATTTTAGATACAATAAAATGGTATACTTCTTCAATAAGGAACTCTAGTTGGAGTAAGTTCCTATCACTGGCTTAAGCTGTAATTTTTTTTGTTGCAATTACCATGTTTGATAAACTGAATGTCTGATGATATGTTTGCCCCTTCTGCACCCACAAAATCTGCTTGTACTTTGAAATATTCCTTCACCTTCTGAAGCTTGCTTAGAAAAAATTTAACTTGCACTAGGGGTTGGAATATAAAAGCAAATTGAAGCATTGATTTCCCCATTTCGTCACCTCTAGAGAACAATTCATAAAGCACGGAAGTTCTAACTAGTCAATCAATAGTTGCTACTTAAATCAGAGACACTGCAAATAGCCTGTTGTTATTAAAAGTGTTCTTCAGAAGATGATAATAAATGAAAAGAGATGAACCAATTCATCCTCTGAGTGGAGTTCAAGATTGACACATCAAAGGAAGGGAAGCTGCACATGCAACTCATCCTTTATTTTCCAGACACAGATGGAAAAAATATATTTCCCTAAAAAGTTTCCGACGCTTAAGAACAGGGATAACCTGAAATACCAAAAACGTTTTGTGAAAAATCCTGACAACAGAATGACATGGAAGTCTCTGTCAGACTCCTGGGATGTTGTTTGAACCCCTGATTTCCCAAACCCAATCCAGAGGCCTGGGTCCTGCACTGCAGCCTGCCCTTGCATCAGACACCTTGATGTTCCTTCAGCAGAGGAGAGGTGAAAGTCTCAAGACTTAAGAGACCTGTCTGAACAGACAGGCTGAGCTGGAAGCCTCCAAGCAATCTCAGAGCCAGGAAGATTGAGTGTTTGATGCTCCTGCATGGTTTCTGGAACATGCTGAGGAGATGTGGGAGTCAGGAGACAAGGTTTTAATTCCCCTGGAAAATTTTAAAGATTGTTATTTCATTCTGGATGAAATGTGGGGATTTGGCTTTAGATAACAAAAAAAAAAAATCATATGGAATGGGAATTTTAAGCTTTGAACATTTCAGCTATAAAACATTTTGCAATACTCCTGTGAATGATGCAGCTGACAAACGTGTCCCTCCATGTGATGGCAGTGAAGGAAACTAAAATTACAGCACAAGATGCAGTTCTAAGTGTTCTCATTCTGAAGCTGAACTCTAGAGTTGAGAATAATGCACACTTCAAATTAAGTTGATTATGCTGTTTATCAGCTTTTGGGAGTTTGTTATTTCCCTACACCCATTATAAGGGTGTACCTCTTGATCTTAGTTGAGGACCTAACAGCAGAGTGGGTAAGGTGTGATCTTGCTGCCTTTCAGCTGAGACTGCTTGAGTTGCTCAGCCACATGAGGTGGGACATGAGCAGTGGGGGCCGTGGTGAGCACTGTATGGATGGAGACAGGAGACACCACTGTGGAATAGCATGCCCTGAGGCAGAGTGAAACAGTGGAGAAACCCCACTTTGCAGCAAAATTTAACCATTGATTGCATGCATCAATTAGCCATTTAATCATAGAAGAAGCATATGGTGAACACATTCAAACTCATATGATAAAAAATCTTGCAGGTGCTGGGGACTGGAAGCACACACTTATTGAGGCTTAACACTAAAACCAGTATCAGGGACACCCTTGAGGGACTCACAGTGGGGACATGAGAAATGGTTTTGCATTCACAGCAAGTCACTGTGAAATAAGATTGTGCACTCAGGGGTTTTCTCTTAGGTCCTGAGCAGACCCACAGCCTTCCTTACATGGCAGTGCTTCAGCCATGTGCCAGGATGCCTGTGCCCTGACTGGGAACAGATCACTTTCTTTGCAGTCACACCTTAACCACAAGGGTGGACTTTTCTCATATTGATCCATAAGAAAGAATGGAGAGGCAAAGAGCCTGTGTCTGCGCAAAAAGTTCATCATTTAAATTCACCACCCAGTAATGCTTGAACAAATAAAGTTGGGCTTGCTGCCTCTTTGTTCTTTAATAAAGGGGAAAAACCTCTGTTAACCCATGCACAGCAAACTGCAAAATGAGATTTGGTGTCTAAAGATATTTCTACAGTTATTATGAGATTTAGAGACCTTCAGCTATATCAGTACCCCGACATCAGTGGTAGGGTCAGTGCTGTTCTGCTTATCCTGCTTAAGAAAACATTCCTTTTATCTAATAAAGTTTTCTGAATCTGTGATTCTTCCTCTATTGTTCATTTTGGTGCTCTTCTGTTGCATTTAAACCATATTAGATTTACAGCAAGCTGCCATTGAGATGATACCCAGTGACCTATTTGCATTGGCCATCTCTCACATGCTGATGTAATGGTGCATGACCTATCAGCAGAACATTCAAAAATGGAAGATTGATTGGGCTAAGTGTTAATTGTTCTATTAAAGGGGAGAAGAAATGCCGAACACCCTCCTTCTCTTAACCTCAAGTCTGACCTGATACTATCTGTCACAAGTCAAAATATCCTTCCTACTTCCACACCTGTACAATTAACCCTAAATAATTACAGTCTCTAATGGACCCAACATGTCAGGTTAAAATCAGATTCTCCAAAGAGATTTGATGAAGTGGGTTGAGGTAATTCTGTTCCAGTGTGGCAAATGAAACATACATTACTATTAGAAGATATGAGATGATGCTGATCATTTATAAGGCCCCTCATTCTGAGAGAAGTGGAGATAATATATCACCAGGAATAAGGACAGTGTGGTAACACTGTTGATGTGAAAAACATATTTTAAAGCATGAGTGTGAGACAGAAAAACTGCCTAGCTTAAAAACCTGATGTATTGTTACTAGACAGTCATTTGAGAAAGATTTACCCTGAAAATGAGATAGTCTTACAATATTCCCACATTTCTCCTGCAGTGGGTAGATAAACACCAGGTGCATGACTCTGCTCAGTAAACATCAAAACCAATGTCAGAAAGAGCAGAAATTTTATGAAACACAATGAGCTGATAGTCTGTGATATTTTAATTCAGTTTCCTCAGTGTCTGTTGTCATGCTAAGCCTTGCAAGACATGTATAGGATAATAACCCAACTGGTTAAATTCAGCAGTACTACTAGGAATAGCATAGTAGGTCCTGAGCTGGTAGCCATCTAAACCACAGATTCTCTCCAAAGTAAGCTGGAGATATCAAAGAAATTGATGATAGTTAGCCTGAGTCTAGTATTCATATCAAACAGGAGACTTGGTCTATTGCAAAATAGAGCTGCTTGAGTGGCAGCCTTCTCTGGACTGGCTCAGTGACTTTGCTGACCAACAGCAGTTCACAGGCACTAAAGGCAATGGAATGGCACCGATAACAATGCAAAGTTGCATGAAGGAACAAAATATACCAAAAGGGACTAAAAGGGAAACTGTAAATGGTTGTTGGGAGAGCTGGCATCAAAAATGAACATATATCTGGAGTTCATATTGCATGAATTTCATCTCCTCTGCGGTAACTGCCTCTTAAGTAATTTAGGGCTTTCACAGAATGTCTCCCAGAACTACAACATCAGTTGGTAAAGGGCAGAGGCAGACAACCGTCAGCCACTCCTAACAGCAAAGAATAGCTGGTGGATGCATTCAGCTCCTAAATTACCTACTGGAATCTCTTGCTTTTTAATAGATGTCAAAAATTCTCACAGATCCAGCCATATTGTTGATCTGGCATAAAAGAAGCCCGGCATCAATGGTCATCAGTGTGCATCAGCTTCCTTTAAAATAATGTCAACACAAACTAAAATTCCTCTCTGAGAACCTATACAGTGGGGTGTAATAGAGGCACAAGTAATTATTTGAATAGACCATTTATCTTAAAGCAGCATGTACTTTACCTTTAAACCAGTATGCAATTTGCCAAAATTTTCATGGGAAAAGGATTTGGGAACGTGAGTAATATTTTAGTTTGGCATATTTTTTGCATATTTTATTTAGGCAATTTTTATTTTGACATATGTTGGTGTATGATATAGCTAGTTTGTAGCAGTGCCTAGCGTGTGTCCTTTGTTAAAAATTGAATAGCTAAGGTCTAGGTCTTAAAAAACAGTGTAAGTGAAAGAGAGGGATACTGTAACACACTGACTCCACTCAGGATGTGAAGGCATGCAACTGCTCAGAGACACAGTCAAGTCTTAGTCACTGCTGCAACAGTATGACAAGGAAAAGAATTTTTCAGGAGAACAAAACTATAAAGACAGTGAAAGAATTCAGGAATACGAATCCCACTGTCTGTCAGTGGCACAGGTTCTTAAACACTCAATGGCTCAATTTGCAGAAGTATTTAGAAATCTAAAATTTGGATAAGCATCTCCTGCCATTTCAAAAAGCATCCATTCCACTGACACTGAAATCTGTATCTTTAAGTGAAAAATTACCTTAGAAAACATGTCTGAAGTTGTTTTAGACAGGATTACACTCTTGCCAGTTAGACTTTTGAAAACTTTACAGGATGATACATCACAAAAGCCAGGAGAGAAAACAAGCCTTCCAGTTCCTCCCAAAAATTAAGGGAAAATAAAACATTATCCCTAAGCTCTTTAAACTCATTGATTAAAAGCACACTGCATTTGGATCAAATTTAAATGTGACTCTTTTTGGGCTGACAATGTCTCTTTAAGGTAAGTACTTTCAAATGGAACAACTACCAATTTATGGAAATTTTAATACTTAACAACCTTGACAATGTCCTTTTGATTAGCCTGCGAAAATGAAGTTGCTTTTGATAGGAAAGTTCATTAACTTATTTAAAGTCTCTACATATTATGCTGAACAGTTTGAATATCAGCAATCTGTCATTGGAAAAATTTAGTAACATATGCAATTTTGCACCAAAATTCAACTATGGGAAACAAAGATCTAAGTTGTCTTCTTTCTTAGGCTATTCTGAAAGATGCTTATAGCCAAGTAACATTTTTCTTTTGTGCTGGATACAGCAAACATTAAAGAGAAAAAGAAATGTCATATTTACTTTGAATCACACTGGATGACCCCTTGCAAGAAGTCAAGAATTCAACTGGTTTAAGGATATGAAAGTAATTTTAATATTTCAGAATCATATGTTCCATTAGTTCCCACAATTTTAGTCAAAGTTAACCAGGTGAGAAAGTTCCTACATACAAAACATAACATGTGGTTATCCATAATTTAGTCAAAATAAATGAATGATAATTATAGAGCGATGATATAAGAGTGGGATAAGTTCTTAAGATCAGATCTCTTTAACAAGTAAAGAGGTGGCTGGTAGATACAAAGAGATGATGTCTGATGTTAAAATAAATCCAAGGACCATGTTCTGCCTTCATGGAGGTATTTTTTTCCCCTCACAATTACATTTAATGCCTAAAATGTGATCTTTTTGTTGGCTTGCCAATTTTGACCTTGTCAGGACCAGGGAAGTGAACGTTGAGTGACTGAGAGAGAAGAGGATTTTTCGTCTGACATTTTTGGTTTTGGCTTGCTGCTTCTTTACTGACTTCATTGATGAAATAGCTGCCTTGTTTGAATAAGTGGTAGCAGATTGCAGGCTGAGCTCAAGCCCTATTAAAAGAGCACAGTGGAATATTATGGCTGGGACTGACACAATATGGGTTTTTCCTTCTGCTCTTAGTCCTCTTGCACTTCTCTCCCTACTACATTACTTTTTAAAACTCAAAATCAGAGCCTTGAGCAGAGTTTCAGCAGCCTTAAAGAGAGGATACCTTGCAGTGTATAAAGAGCTTTGACAAAGCCACTCCTCGGTACGTATTAGGATGAAACTCTCATGCCCACTCCTGTTAACCCAGCATCTCCTTTTTTTCCCCTTCCATTATAGCAGGAGATTACCAAGCAATTACCACTCTGTTTTGTTCTCACTTCCTCACTTTTCTACTCTGTTCCCTCTTGTCACCTCTGTCTTTGCTGACCTCTAAGTCATTTTCTGCCCCTGGTGTCCCCTCTCTGTCCCATGGCTGTGGGCATTGCTGGCAGTACTGCCAGCTGTTCTGGGGGGCCAAGGGGCAACAGAGGGAGAGGAGGGATGTTTGTTTGGAGCTGCAGCTGTGTTTATGGGTAATTTACATTTCTTTCACTTGCACAGTGAGCCACCAGAGGAAGAAGGCAAGTGAGGAACAATGAAATTGTGGGATTGGTTTTGCCATTGTTGCATATCAGTGGCTTGAAATGCAGCAAAATTTAATAAAGATACTGATTAACTGCAAAAGCAGTAAAAACACATGGACTCCAGCCCCTAATAGATGTGAAGAATCCTCACTAAGATCTTGTCTCATCTCGTGACCCAAGTGCAAAGCATGTTGGTAGAATGAATAGGTGTTGCAAGTACTAGAACTAAGGCTATTGATAAGACTGACATGCTGATCCTTATCTGATACCCTTCATGCAAGATCTGATTTTTTAAATTTATCATGTTATCTTCAAATGTTTTTCTGCAATTTGGACTTAAAGAGCTACTCTTCTCATGACTGTTAATATGTCAAATTTAGAAGTGTTTAGTACAGTGGTTATCATTTTATTGCTTATCCAATAGTAGCTTAAGCTATGTTAAAACAGCAAATGTATAATTTAAAATGGAAGAAAGGATGTTTCTTAGGAAAAGTTTTAGTGGAAGTACTAAGATTATCAAGTCCTCAGGGTCTTTTTCCAAAAAAATATGAATGAGGGAAAACAATGAACTGTATTAGAGGCCTGACTGAAATGTTAAGTATAATTTCTGCTGCCATGAACACCATAAAATGAAGCTATGAGCTTATCTGCCCAGAATATACAGCTTTTTTCTGAATAACATTTTCATGGGGAATAAAAGTAGCAACAGTCATAATGCAAATTCGGTCTTACATTTTTAAAAAGTGACTTATGATTGCAGGCATTTAAAATGGGAATGGACAGAATAAAGCATATTTATCTTTTTAATAAGGATGTGTTGTTTAATCTGGATTAAGAAAAGATAAAGAGAGAGTACAAAAAGTTAAGTTCCCTATAAAGGCAACCAGAATTTTAAACTGAAACAAATCATTAAAAATGAAGATGAAAATAATGGTCCACATGTAAAGCTCTAGTGCAGAGAGTTAACTGTGCATTCAGCTGAGCACGTTTATCCTGCTCTACTGAGACAGACTGGTAGGGTAGAAGATTTTAAGCATTTGTTCATTTAAAGATAAGGATAACTCTGTGCACAGAGCACTGCATGCAGAATGCAAAGAGACTCCCTTCAAAGTCTGCTCAAGTCAGTAAACAGACTTCTCCAGCTTTATAAGAATTCTTGCCCATCCTCTTGTAATTTCACAGGCAAACTCTGCCATGGCAGCTACTTCTAATTTCTGTTAAATGAATGATGTCTTATTCAACTCAGACTGATAAATAATTCTTTCAATTATGGGTCTGAGCTTGCTATCTCACAGACTCTGATGCGTTTGGTTTAAGAATCAACATTATGACTCATCTGAATTATGTTACAGCAAAAAACCTTATTTGGTTGATACAGTTTTTTCCTATCAAAATGAAGCACAAAGTAGCTCTTCCCCGATTTTTCTCTCTCCCTCTGTCATTCATTTTTCTTGTGCCCATTTTTAATACAGAAGCTGACTTTCTGAGAAGTGTATGCTTTTCTAGAGCTCAAAAGTGACACATGACCTTACTTGTCTTTCATTATTTCCTTTACAGAATTTTTTATTCAAATATGGTTTCAAAACTTGTGCTCACAAAACAAATATGCAAATATCAATACTTACTATTAAGGCAATCCTTTCAGTTTGGGTGAAAATCATGTTTAGGATCTGAGAAAACAAAGTGGAATATATTCTTTTTTGCCTGTAGCTTTGGAAGCTTGAAAGTCCCATTATCCTAAGAATTAAATTGGCTTACTCTAATGCATACAGATGGCAATGCCTTGTGCTAGGTACAGATGCCATTTTTTTTTCTCTTTGTCCTCAAAGGAGAGAAGGAAAAGTCTAGTCTGTCCACCTGCAAAAAACACTGAGATTTCATAACATAAAGGTGAGTTTAAGGGTTTATTCTACAGAGTCCTATATGCATATTTTGAGACATCTTTTTGTGACTTTAATAATACTTTTGACAGAGTCATTCCTCAAGTGACTTTTCTTGGATAGAAAACAAATTTAAAATGTGATGACTGCTGAAATGGTAAAGAAGTAGCTGCTGAATCCTGTGGTCAACAAACATTATTGGCAAAGAAACATGGCAAAACTATTTTTTGAAGTGTGTCCATTCATAATTTTAAAAAGGAATCACTATAATCTTCATTAGGCAATCTTTGAGAAGTCTACTGCATGAAAAGAGAAATCTTCATTTCAGTTCACTGACTATTCATGCAAACATATTTCTGACTTGTTTTTTTGTGCATGACAGTTAGTGATTTTGCTTAAATTGCTATTTTCTGCTCTCAAGGCAAACAGTATCATTTTCAGGTTCAACATTGACTGCAAAAACTTCTTATGAATAAAAAATTCAGGCTTTCAATTCTAATACCCACAGCCTTAGTTTCCAGTGAAGATATGTAGGCTACAGTAAGTACTCATAGGGATGCTCAAGGAAAGCATAAGGTTCTCAGTATCTGTGAATAACTGCTGACAAAACTGCACAGCCAAGTGAAATTCCTGGGATGTCTCTCTCAATTTTGATAATATAAAAATTCATTATCCAGTTAGGTGAATGTGTGAGTGTGACTGAGATGAAGGTGCTTGTTCTTAGAAAATGTGAGTAATTAAGTAGATCATAAATCAACATTGAACTATTCCAAATATAAACTGGCTTTATAATATGTACATATACAGCCTTATTTACATGAAGCTTACACAACCCTTATACAAGAAGGGAATGACCTTATCCTGGCTTGATTCATGTAGGATAATTGGATGATTGTTTCTTTAGAAAACTTTGGAGTCATTCAATACATGTGATTCACTGGAAGGAAAACAGCTTAAAGAGATAGCAAAGACTTTGCAAAAAACCCCCAAAACCCAAAGGAAACTAAATCTTTGCATGTTAAATAAGGACAGACACCATTTTCTTCAAATTCTGATGAGTGCTAAAATGAGTCCTATGAATTGTCTTAGTTGTGGCATCTGCAGATTTTCTGTCTGGTTAAAGTTTCGTCAAAGTCCCATACTTAAAAAAAGGACTTTGGAGGACAAAATGTAAGAGGAACATTTTAATTGCCATTGGTCCTAGGGAACACAGGAGTCCTGAAGATCATATTTCTTAGCATTTTAATTAAGAGACTTCTTTCAACAATCTGCTGTCAGTCAGATTTGAACACTACTTTTTATATTTTCTTCTGCCTTCTTAAGTACATACTCATACTTCCTGCATGTTGTGAATGAATAAACCAACCCACAAACAAAGGTTACCCTCTGCTCTTAAATCCTTCTGGTCCCTAGACATTTCTGACTGATGGAAATTGGATGTAGAGGCAAGGCAAACTACTCTGGCTAAATGCTTCTGAATAGGATGATGGTCTGCTGCTACATAAATCCTGTGTGCTGTCAGATCCCTGGAGCATTCTTTGTTCTGGCCTTGGAGAGACTTCTTGTCAGCCCACCAGACAGTAAGAAGAAAACTGCAGTTGATTCTGTCAGAACATCACACTAAATGAAGAAAGTGATGATTCTCCCTACATGTACATTCAAACTTCTTTTTCAGAGTTACCCCTGGTTCTAGCTCAGTTAGAAAAGGCTGAGGAAAAAAAGAATTTGCCTTTCAATTATCCAAATGTTCTTTTCAGACAACAGCTACCAGTGAAATTTCCTTGAACAACATATATTTTTTCTCTGCAGAGTGTTGCAAACAGGGAGAATATAGGACAGATGGGGAAGAGGAAAAGGTGGTAAAAGGAATAGAAATATTGTGCAATAATTTTTCTAAATCTTTCCTTTCTGATGTACTGTGTTGTAATCATACACAACTCATGCCACTTACCACTTGAAACTGCAAGCAGCAGAGATTAAACAATAAGCAGTT
The DNA here is from genome assembly GCF_041296385.1 of Aphelocoma coerulescens. NCBI lineage: Eukaryota > Metazoa > Chordata > Aves > Passeriformes > Corvidae > Aphelocoma > Aphelocoma coerulescens. The sequence continues at coordinate 13,963,258 of NC_091015.1, forward strand.
TCTGAGGAAGTAGAGTGGGGTGATAAAGCTTGTTGATGGGGCTGTTATTCAGGGTAGTAGAAATGACAGCTCACATGGATAAAGTGTCATAGAAGGACCTTATGATACTGAATGATTAGACAATAAAATGGAACAAGAATTCAATATAGTTAATGTAAAGTGATGTACAAAAGGAAAAAAATCTAACTTCACCTGTAAAATGATGAGCTCTGAGGACTTTAGAAATGAAATTTTGGGGTATCAGCTTAGTGTTCATTAGTAGCAAAAACAAATCAAGTGTTAAGAAATGCTAAGAAAAAGATTTTTAAAAACCCAGAAAAGATTACTTTACTGTATAAATTCATTTTTTATCTGCTCTTTGAGTAATATGTACAATCTCAGCTCCCCCATTCAAGTTTAAACTAAGTATCCAATCCATGTAACACTTTGAATGGCAATAAAGCCACCTCAGATCGACTATGATAAACATCTATAAAATCATGAGAGGCATAAAAAAGTGGGCATGGATCTCCTGCAGCACAAGCACTAGGAGAGGAGAGCAGCTATACCTACAAGTTAGTAGTTGAAAAGTTCACCATAAAAGAGGAGAAGGTCCCCATGGCATGTAAGCAAGCTATGGAATTTCTTGCCACAGGATATTGCAGATGATAAAAGTTTATGGAGTTCAAAAAGCAACTACAAAAATATATAGTGAGGGGGCTAGTAAGTTCAAAGACATCATCAGCTAAGGAAGCTGTGTGTTCCAAATTGCTGGATTGTATTTTGGGCAAGTGTCACTTGGTGCCTGCCTTGTTGTTAGACTGCTAGATAAAAGATGCTGAGCTATATAGACCATCAGTCTGGTCCAGCACAACTGTTTTAATGCTCTTTTGTGACATAAGTGGGGTTGTCAAAGTGGAAAGGATGAAGCCCCAACTCTGTTGAAACAAGAAATCTCAGCTCTCTATGGCAGGGTTGTGAAACAAACATCATTCAAAGGCTCTTTTTATAAAAAGGCATCATTCAAGTATATATGTACTTGCAACTGAAGTGTACATAGGGTGGTACATATAGTTTTACATATAGATTTTAAGTCTCCCAAAGAGAGATGAATTGATTGATCACATTTTAGAGATGGAGAGGAAGCGTGCAAACACTGGCATAAAGGGACTGTGAGTAAGTGACTTTAACTCAGGATTGCAACTTACAACACCTTTGTTTCTATTTTTGAGAAAGCCAGGGCCATGGTGTGAGACATGGTCAGGTCAGAGGAAATATTTGCTCTTGAATCAGGGATATTGATTTGATTTCACTGAGAAGAAAGGCATTTGTGGGAGTTTTTATCTGTAACTACAGTTTATTGCTTCTGTTTTGTCCATTAGGATGCTCTCTGCTTTATTTCTTGATGTTAATTTACTGCACCTTAGTGAATCTAAAGTATGAGGTTTTTTTCTGGCATTTTAGCAAGTAAAATATGATTCTGAGAACTCAAAAAAATCATGACCTAACCTTTTCCAACATAATGATAATAATGATACCATTTACAGGAAAAAAATTGCTTTAAATTGGTTAGAAAACACTTATGTTAAAAGACACCTTACCAACACGAGGGAAGAAAATGAAGAGTACATTTTCATAGTTAATTTTGGTTAAATAGGCTAATGAATGGTTTCTGCATAATAGCCAAGATTGCCATGTGGCTGCAATCGCTGCTGGGAGAAAATGCTGCTTGTTTTTCCTTTTCAGTTTGTTCTTGGATTCTGTGCCTGGCTTTATATGGATCCTGTGCATGGCATCAACAAATTTAAAAAATTACTTGTCTGATGCCTGAGAAATAGAGCTCCTAATAGGGTGCCATGTGTCTGGCCTATTCAGAAGGTGGATTTGCATTCCCTTCACAGATTTTTGCATGCCATTTTATGTGTTTGAGCACAGAGTTAGAGCACAACATCCACATAACCCATCCTAGAAGATTTTGGGTTCTGAACAAAAAGGTCGGGGGTGAGAATAAAACTTAGTAGTACCCAGAGTACCAAGCCTTGCCTTAAGCTGGTTACTGTGCAGAAGTTAAGCTTGGAGAAGACTAAGAGATGCACAAATCAACCATGATTCTACCAGCATCTGTGCCAAACCCTCTGTTTTCAGTGCTAAAGAATTGACTTTCCCTACTCTTAAACCTCTAGGCATGAGGTTTACACTATGCTTCATTCTTTGTACATGCCTGTTTACCATCCAAAGTTCTTCCAAAACCCTGAGTTTTGCTTAGAATAAGGTTTCAGAGAAATAACTTCTCAACTCTTTGCCTCCTCCTTGGAGCCCTGCAGGAACACTTCAGTCATGTTTTTCATGACTTTTCTCTGTAATTGTCAGTGATAACATTTTTTTTTTTTAACAGAAAAGGAATCTGGTATTTGTAATCAACTGACAGCAGGAGCTGGGATTTCCAAAAAAGCATCAGAGATGGTGAGATTAATGATAAAAGTCTGCCTCAGGAGATCTGCTTTCATCTTTTACTCTCTCCATCTTTTTCCTTGCTTACAGGTTGCAGCAGTAAAGCCCCGAATAAGCCTCAAATAGTACTAAAAAAAAAAAAGACTTAGAAGTTCACCCATTGTGACTGCAAATAATACGGTTGGAGTGGCAGCAGTTTTTCTCTTCTTGAAGAGCTTTCAGATTTGAGCTGTCCTGCAACAGAAGCTACCCATGGTGTGAAGTAGACTTTGGTCTGAAACTGCAGTGGCTGTAATTAAACTTAATTGAAACCATGACTGTGAGACAGAGGCACAGATGTCTTTAGGAGCATCACTACAGCTTCATCACTTCTGAATACAAACCACATTAACAAGGGGAAAATAAAACCCAATATAAGGTACTGTGGGTAAGCTAGTGTTGTGTAATGCCCCAGATTGTACTGCAGGAAGAATTTATGGTAGAACTATAAAGCTATTGCATTTTTTGTAAGTATAAAAAGCTGTGAGGATGAATAGTAGTTTTAAATATATGTATTTCCTTTCTGTTGGTCCTTTACAGGTTATTTCACTATATTTTTATTGCTTATGTCTAGCCACAGGGGAAAGCTGATTAAGTGGTCTAATTTTTCCTTATCTCCTATCTTCACTGCTTGACCTTCCTGTTTGAGTGTATTGGGTATTTCCAACTAAGTTTCTATTATGAAATCCAGATTGTGTTCTGGAAATAAGTAGTTTCTGATGAACTACAAGAGAAACACAGGTGGGTTTCTGATAAGAACATGCTTGAGTTCTTGCCAGCTCATCTTACGGGCTTCCAGAGGCTTCAAAGCAACCGTGTTGTGCAGAATCTGCCATTTTGACAAACTCTGTCATGCTGGTGCCCTGGGGCTCGATTTCCTGTGAGTCTGCAGACTCCCTGCCATACATGCATGAACCACAGGAGCTATGGATCAGCTTTCCAGGTGAGATCTGAAGTCTGAGCTCATTTTCTTTTTCAGCTGAGACTCTTCATGAAGCATGCAGCAGTTCCTAACGAACTGGGGATCCCAGCAGCACCACCTCTGCATCAGTGCTGCTCTCCCATGCTACCCTGACAGTCAACAACCAAGCTCAAAGCTGTTGTGTTGCCCATCAGACCTTTTGATATTGTTACAACCAGTGGGAAAAGATGAACTGGGAGTAACAGGGAGATTCTAGCGCAGAATCTTGTGAAGGATTACTGGGATGAATTGGGGAAAGGCAAACCTTGCTGCTGTAGTCTCCTGCCTCTGCAGTACGCAGCCTGGAAACCCTGAGGACTTCAGCTCTGTTATTCACTCCTGCAACACTGTGTTTGGCAGCCTTGTAGGTTCCTCTCTGAGCCAGCGATCTCATGGCTTCAAACCCATTGCTGTGGAAGAGCAGGCAGCAGTTTTCCAAACTCAGCTGTAAATTGCAGCACTTCTATAACTTCCTGCAGTCAAAAGAGCCATGCCAGGTACCTCACAGCTTGTGCTTCTTCCAAATGTTGTTGTGGGTGTCTCAGATGGTACCGGGCATATATGGTTGTGCTGCAGAATTTCCTGTCATTTTCTTTCAATGGAATGTTTAATTCTTTCAAGAAGAATCTTAACATAATTAATTTTCAACAGCAACTTCTACTTAACATCTTATTCTGAAATGAAAGGCTGTATTACTTGGAATTTCAGAATACTTTGTAAAACGGAAAGAGTTAATTTAGACCAGGTAAGCACTGGCATTTGAAGAGAAGAAACCTGGAACTCTTCTGGCTCCTTCAACTGTCTACTGATAGAATTTCCCTGGCTTCTCTCAAAAAACCCCTGAGAATACTGACACTCACATATATGGCGGTGCAAGTGACCCCAGCCACTCTGACCACTGAAGATCCTGCCAACACCAAGTTGTGCTGGTCAGGCACCGAGGTCTAAAGGAGCTCACTCTAGTGAGGGTCAGAACCCACAATCCCCCAGTCCTATGATTTACATGTTTCCCTATGATTGGCTCATGTTTTCCCCTCCCAGTTTTATGTATAAATTCATGTATATTCATTTCCCTTAGTTAATATGTATTAGTTCTAGAAAGTTCTGTGGTACTTGACACCCCACTGGTTCCTTCTCCAAGTCCCTCCTATGTGTTATTCCCATTGGTTCCCTCACTGCTAACCCTGCCTACTTGCCCTTATCTCATTGGCTGTAATCCCTTTCCCCACCTTTCCCATCCCCACTATAAAAATCCCTGAACCCGACCAAGAATTTGGCTCTTTGTTGCTGTCCTTTCACCTGAATGGGTCTCAGCTTGGAATCCATATGGAGAGTCCCCTTTCTTCTTCTTTGCTTCTGCCTGTGTGCCCTCACAGCTGCCTCAGAGAAGATTGCTCCCTTGGATGAGGAGCTCTTCCCTTCTTTTTTGTGTGTGCTGCCTTCCAGAGGGGTTGCAGCCTAGACCTCTGGGCTCCTTTCTGTTGGTACACTGGTTGCAAACGTCCACACACGTGCACTGTTTCATACTGATTTAATCTCGTTCCTTGTCTAAGGCACGTCACAAATTATTGTAATATTGCAATTACTAGTCAGAAATATTGTATCTAATTATGCTAACACTGCAGCACTGGCTTCACTGATGAGATCGGATTCTGTCTGATCCATTTGAATTCTTTTCCTTCAAATACCATCCCAGGCTGTCTCTTCCAGATGAAAACTCTCACCAGCCCGGTCTTCTCTTTGTTGTCCCCTTGCCAATCACTTCTACTGTGTTGTTGCTCTATATTGTACATTTATAAATTGCACATAAGGTCTCCAGATGTGTAAATACTTGGTTTGTTTAAATGCAAGTCGTAAGTACTGCTTTTTTCCCTGCTTTCAATTTGTTAGTGTCATATTTGTTGCTTCCAGGAGTAATTAGACTCCCAAGTTTTTCAGGAAAGAGAACACATTTTCTGGCTTGGCACAGTGAGCCCCAGTCTTGACCAAGACCAGGAGGCATTGCTATAACATAAATAAATAATAACAGCTCTAAAAATCTTTCCGTTGCCTTAATGGCTATGTGATCTTTGTGCATTTTTCTGATCACTATAAGTAGTCGTAGAAAGCATTGTGATAACGTCAATAGAAGCATGGTACGGTAATGTAAAATTAATGAGCTAGATGGTAATCTTTTTAAGCAAATCGTGTTCTGTAATACAGCACACCCTCTCAATTAGTCTGTTCTCAGGAGCCAAGGAATCAGTGTATTGTGTGTCGAGTGCATGGTAAAATTGACTGTTCTACTCAGGAAGATCAGCACAGCTGATAGCCAAAGTGAATAACCTCATATGGAACATAACCTTACAGTGGAGAACGTTACAGAGGGGATTCATGGGACTTTCATGTTTTTAATGTCCCACAAGTATTTATTAGTAAAGAGAAGGAGACTTCAGTGACTTTTGTTACGAAAACCAAATTAAGGAACTTGGGCTGTAGTCTTTTGAAAGCCTTTTCTCTCCCAAGCACTGATCATGTCATTAATGAAAGGTATGACTAGCAGAGGGGTTGAAGATCTGTTTCATACTTTCCGTGGCTATTACCTCTCAAATCATTAAGATTAAGATTCAGATTTTTTTACCTGGTGCAATTGATATCTGAATCACTCCATAGTAAACACTATGAAGCATGATACCAACTAGAAAAGGTCTATGGTGTGCAGTCATGGCAACTGACCTCCCAGTCTGGAGGGAAAACTTCCTTGGTGGAGGGAAGCCTGGGGGTTGTACAATGCTGACAAGGAATAAGATTATGCTGCTTTGTCTGATACTTTCTGAACACCAAGCAGAGTGTCCTTCAGTTCTACCTTTTTTGTCTGTGCATGGTGTGCTCTGGGCAACACACAGGTATCATCAACACAAAGGAGCTGCAAGCTGATGGATAAAACTCACTGCAGTAGCAGTGATACAGAGAATATATTTGATCCTATAGCTCACTCAGAGAAACTTCCAGTTTCTTTAATGAGCTCCATGGGAATTTGATTAAAGATTTTCAGACTGGGTTCGTTATTTCTGATGAAGTACTAGTGAAGAAATTCATTAATGGAACAATTTCTGGAGGCTAGGACTTAAATTTGGTTTACATCATGAGAGAGATTAATTTCATCTCAAACTATAGCTCAGTGGACATTAATCTATATTACAGTTCTGCAGCCAGTGAAAGCAGAAACTCATGTTTGGGATCAAAACCTGACAATATAGCCAGTCAGGAATCAAACAAGAACTAGTACAAAATTTTTCTGATTTTCAGAAAATTCTGACCAGATACTGATTTACTGAAAATTTTGACTTCATATAATAACTCGGATTTAGAAGAAATGTAGATTGTCTTATGTTTAATTTTGTAAACCAACTTGAAATATGTCCTGATTTGTTTGAGTGCTTGAATGCTGAGCTACAGAAATGAGAGACTGATGTTGACAGTAAAGGAATATTAAGCTTATCTTCTATTTTAAACTACTGCATGCTAAAATCTCACTCTATCTCTCATAGAAGAAGCATGTCCACGATGTCAGAATAGTAATCATGGTAGAATAATGTTAAAGATATATCAACCCCAATTTTTCATTCCATGTCTCTAACCTCTTAAAAAAAAAAAAAAAAACAAATAAAAAACCCATGCTTTCTTTGTCACAGAGACCAAAGTAATATTTTATGTTTTTCCTTATGTTCTTCTATTGTATTTAGTTGCAATTTACTGCAACAACATTACTTGGAGAATATTGGTCATTTGCCAGTGGGCTTCCATTCATTTCAAAAAGCAGGCATCACTTTCCATCTTAAGCAATTGCAGTGTACAGTGTTAATGGTGTCTACATTAATGTAGTTCACTTTATGAAAAAACTACTGGACTCTACTTATTTTATTTATTAATAATGTCAGAGAGTGTATTTTCATTCAGGTCTTCAGCAGTGGCTAGACAAAAGAGCTATTTATTATATACAGAAAATTATCGGCAGCTTCAATTACAAAAATCTCCCTTTGTTCAAATGGCAAATCAAAATCCTGGAAAGTTTCCTACCTCTTTGGGTTTTGTCTGAAAGTTAATTTATCAGTTGGCATACCACTGGGTCCAAACCTGCTTTTATTGAAGTAAGTGGGAATTTTGCCATTGGCTTTGATGGGAGCAGGTGCACGCCCCTAATGAGGTGTGTAATGGAAGCGGTGTACACACAAAAAACCTGGACACAGTTAGCATGAGAAACACAGAATAAGAAGAAGGATTTCTCAGAATCCCAGGGCACGTGAACAGTGTGTTGCAGTGACATTTAAACATTGACAAGAAAAGTGAAGAGATCAAATGAAAGAATAGAATAGACAAGAAGATACTGTCACACTGGAACAATTCACTTCGTGCCTGGAAAAGTTTATAAAAACCTTGAATAGAGAGAGAAAGGGCATCATGATAAATGGGAACACCTAAGCCACATAAGATCAGCTGATAACACAGTCATCTTTGCCAAAATCCCTAAAGACCTTGAAGCAGTGATGAGAGAATTAATCATGAAAAGTAGGCTTGAGCAATTAGGATAGGAAGAGCTGAGTTGTCCCCAGTGAAACTTGACCCCAACCTTCAACCTGTATTGAAATCGAGTATGACCCAAACCTTTGCTGAAGTATGAAAAAAGGCAAAGAAAGGTTTTTTTCACCTCATTATTCCTCATTTCATTCACTGTACTCAGCATAGGGTGCTGTGGATAATCTCAGACTGGTATCAACTAAAATAGCACCAGAACAGCAAGACACTATGACTTTATCAGCCAGTGTTGCACCCACAATAATTAGCCCTGCTTCTCAGTAGCATGTTAATGAGGCTGAGTGTAGTGATAACTAATCCTGAGGAAGCTACTCTGTGAGCTAAGTAAGACACTGGCTTTGTGCTGGGCTGCTCTGTGAGGATCAGATCCTGTGGTGTTAACTGGGCGTGTTCAGCACAGTGAGGTCCAGCACACATCAGGACATGTGTATCCTGAGCAATGTACATGCCAGGCTGCTGCAGGAGAGGCTGTGCTTGAAGAAACTTCATGGTACCTCATGTTCAGGAGAAGGAGTGATAAAGTAGGAAGAGGAAGACCATGGCCACCTTCATGCTGCAATCTTAATGCAAGTTACGTGCTTTGGCCTTGGGTGAGATATGTGATAAGACAGGCAGAAGACAGGGGGAAAGAAATAGAGGCTGGTTGATGCTCTGTTTCTCCTGTTGATTGGCACAATGTTTATTTCTGGTTGTGATGAAAGAAGCAGGCCTGTTTTACCAGAAGATGCTAATACTCTTGTGATGAGTACAAGGAGTACTCACATCCTGTGAGTAGTCCCTGGCTGTCTGAAGCAAGAGTAGATGTTTGCACTGCCAGAGCTGGGCTGTGCCTTGTGCGGAAAAACAGAGGCGTTCTGTGGTCTGGGCTTGGAAGGGTTTTTTCAGATACTTGATGGTAGTTCTGGTTTATTTGTTGATTGTTGGTTTTATTTCTTTCACAAATGTCACTCTGAGTCTGAACAGCATCCTCAAGGGGCATCTTTGTTGGACATAACTACTGTTTACTTATCCACATTGAGTGTTTTATCTTGGCCACAAGCTGAAGCACACATAATGAGGAAAAGAACATCACTCATTATTTGTCTTCTGGATTGGCAGAGTTGCATGGGTGAAGGCAGATGAGGATCTCTTTGGATACTGCAGCTATTGTGGTAGGAAATTTTTCCAGTCAGATATTCGAATGAGATCTGGGAGATGAATGTAATTTGTCTCTAGTTTTATTTTTAGTGATTTCACTTTTCTGGCTTAAGTATTGCATTCTCTTTTATTGTCAAGATTTACTACCGGCGCTGTTGTGAAATGCATCCAGTTTCAGTCCTCCAGCTCCTTCTTCCTAAACTTAATTTTTGTCAATGGAATAGTTTCCTGTAAAGCATATAATTGTTGGCTTATTGGCAAATTGCATCCACAAGCTTTTTAAAAACTGACTAAGGCCAGCACCAATTACATGTCTGGTGCCAAGTCTCTTAGTTGCTGATGGAATAAATGAGAATTTCAGTTGTTTCAGAGATGACTCTTTTTTTGGACAGTGAAAACTTAAGAACATTAAGTTCCTAGTTCCTTGCTACAGTATCAGTATTTGTGTTCCTATAGCTCCATTCTTTGACAATTTTAATACTTTTGTTGACACAACTTTCCTGTTGGGGAGGAAATGCTGTTATCATAATCATTATCAATATTTTTCAATTGGGAAAACAGAACCCCAAGAAACTATAGTCATGTTTATATTACAGAATGCATACATGCAGGAGAAGAAGCGACCTTTCCTGAAGGGGATTGTTGTTTATACAGGAGTGCTTTTTATGATGAACTTTTCATTGGATCTGTCAAGTGATAGGCTGGACTGAAAAAGGGGAATTCCATGTTGTATTTTTGCATCCAGAAGATTTTGTTCATAGAAAATCCATGGAGGAAATCATAACTCTCAAGCCAAAATGGCTTGCACAGGCTGTGGTATCCAGGATGGAGAATGAGTCAGATCTTATCTGAGAGTCCCTAGAGGTGACCCCTTTCCCCCATAGCCCTGCTGAACTGGGACTTCCCTCATTTCAGGCAAAAAATATCTGCAAAAGCAATTACTAAAAGCATTTTTTTCTTGAAAGCAGTGCCTTCCACTAAGTAATATTTGGGCCCAAAATACCAATAGGAACATTTTTGTCTTGCTCTTCACAAAGACAGCATCTCCAGGATCTCTGTATTTGGGTTTTTAGCAGCTAGTGTGTGCTTCTTCTGTGCATATTCTTTCAAAGTATGAAACACACCACACTGATTAAGGGTAGGCTGAGATGAATACCTTAACTCCAAACACAGAGAGCTGCTCTGTAGTGGACAAAAAGTCACGTGCCTTTAACTATACCTTAGGGGAGGTTCAGCTCCTCACCTATGCCTAAAATTTATTGTTCATACTTGTGTTTAACCTGAACTTTAAATTATTCTCTACTCTAAAGGAAAGGAATAAAGAATCAACAAATAGGGGAAAATATATGGGCTTTACTTTGGCTGTGAGTTATTAAAAAGATAAATTTTGGGGGGGTATTTTCTTTGTTTATGTACAAAATGCCATCTAATTCTTTCATGAAAGCTAATTCTAAATTTTTATTTTCTTTTAGATTTATTCTCTCCCCCTCCCAATATACAAATAAAAAGGTTAAGAAGTGGAGTTTGACTTCTGTGTTCCTGAATTTTCTTTAAAAGTCATGGAGCTGTCAGGATGATGAGTTATTGGTTGTCAATAAAGTAACTATTGATCATAATCTTCCAAAATTCATCCTTCATATGTGTGTAAAAACAGAATATGCTGTGAACTGCAGAACAGAATTAATTACTTTGTCCCCGAGGGAAGAGCAGATAATTACCAAATAACATTTCTATCAAAGCTGTAGCTAAGTCCTGAGTATTACGTGAAGCAAATTCCACACTCCTACAAAATGAATAAACTTGTTGGTACTTTCACACAAATTAAGCCTTGTAACATTTCAGTAAAAATCCCATTAGGAATGTCCTCATTTTTATAATTAATTTGAATTTCTTTAAGGACAAAGAAAAAATAAATGTTGGAAAGAGTAAGCATAGATTCAAGAAGTCTTGTGCTTTCCTGTGGATATTTTTAACACTGGGTTTATGTTGTTATTTTTTAAGGATTCTTTTATCACTTGTTGATCAGTATAATTTAAAAGTCTTTCATATGGCTTTCATATTGTACTGGGATTGTTGAAATATAAATTTTGGAAAGCAGTATTGTAGTGAAGGGATAATTTATGCTTTGTGCTAATTCCCTCCTATCTATTGACATAAATTACAGCTTTGAGAGAAGGAGATGCATGAAGCTCTCATTACTGTATGTACCAGCTTGAACTCAAAGAGCAGAGGGGGTTTTGCAGCTGAGATTTTGCAGCTAACATTTCACAGGACATCTAAACTATTTTATTGAAACTTATGCTGCCCTATGGAATCTGGTGGAGATGACTCTGAACAAATGCTGCACCAGGAATAATTTCTGCAAAGCCAATTCTCTGTTTCAGAATGCAGAACTTTTTATTGGAAGAGGTTAAATTATTTATTGGAAATAAACTACCTAGCAAATGTAGCTTTTTTTGCCTTGTTTGCAAGTTAAGATCTGATTCTGGATCCCATTAATGTATTTGTTATTCAGAAGTCTTTCCAATAAAATGAAATATCCTGCTGTGCAATCTGTCTGCTCTATGTGGTTCAGGGCCAGTCACCTCCACAGTACATGGCACAGTTACTGCCTAAATACAGCTCACTGAACAGGGTGTAAATGCATTTCCCAAGTTACCTACCTCAACATGTCCAAATTAAGTGAAGTCAGACCTTTTGTCCAAGAGGAAACTTAACTCACAACTTCAGAAGTAGGCCGTTCCTTCAAGTGCTTTAATGAACAGTGGAATCACAACATCTGAGGTGGTATTTCTTGGCAGCTGAATGACCACCTCAGGGCTAGATTATAAGCACACTCTTTTGTCTTGACTAATACAGTCTTCCTCAGCTACCTGTTCCCAGTGCCTCAGCCAGTGAGGCTTGGTGATGAACACACTGAAAATGCATCTAGAGGGGAAGATTATAGGACAGCAGAGCTGGCTGACTTGTCTCCTGCTGCTACAAGAGGGACATGCGACTTCCCTGCGTTCTCCCCTGTTCTCCCTGCTTCTGGCTCATGTGCCTTGCACATCCTTCCCTCCTTCTTCCCCAGTTTGCAAACTTTGGCACCCCTGGGCTCTTCACTGAGACTGTTTAACTCACAAAGCCCCCACAAAACTGCTGCTTTTCTTTGACTACAATATTCTGCCTAATTACTGAGCTATGTCAGTGCTTAGAAGAATCTGCTGAGTGCCAGAGCTCCTGGGTATGGAAGTTCTCTTAACATACTGGTCTGACTAGTGAACTTTTTTTTGTGTGCAATGACTAGAGAGACTCTTCCATCACACACCTAGCAAGGAAGATCACTGAATGAAAGATTGTCCATATAAGTGGTAACTTCTGAGAAGAAAAGCGTAGGAGTTGGACTTTGATGATCCTTGTGGGTCTCTTCCAACTCAGGATATTCTATGATTGTATGATTAGAAATAATATTCATAGGGAAAAGTGTCTGTACTTGTAATGAGAGTACAAGGAGGAAACACTTAATTCCTAATTAATTTCTTAATTCTTTCTTCCTGAACCAGAGGACTCTAAGTACCCTACAAGGATCTTCTAATCTCTGGGCCATGGGAATGTTGTCCTTTATAGGTCCAGAAAGTGGCCTGGGGGGGATAAGGATGAGAGGGGATCAAGCACACCAGAGTGTGATGCTATTGGATTAACAGCTAAGGGAAACAGATCTGGAAAGGAGAGGGCTATCCAGAAACACAATTAAAGATGTAGTAATATCTGATTCTTGGGATGGGTAGGAATTATGGATGTGACAGACTTCTAAGTAAGGAATACAGTTTTTTCAGGTCAATTGTCTGCTTTCCTTTAAAGGGAGAGAAGTGCAGCACTGAAGCTCTGGTCACTGAAATGCTCTAAAACATTAAAGACTGATGCAGCTCCAGGGATAAATGGATTTTATTTGTTATATATTGCCTAGAACAAAGAAGTGCAGGAAAGTCTTTGGACTTTCACAAACCTATTTACTGTGGCATTAGTTTGTACTGTATCTGGGAAAAGTACTGGAACTGGAATCAAGGTCTCAGGACTTGGGAGGTTTCCCACAGAAGAATTATGAAACTGTCAGAGAAAAAACACAGACTGAGGAAAACACAGCATGGGAGAATGAGTAGATCAGAAGGATATTTCCAGAATATCTGCTGCAGGTCTGTGGGAACAAACTCTGCATTTGCTCCTAAATGATTGTGAGCTTTGAGGATGTGGCTAGTCCCGTGCCAAAGCCAAGCAAATACATTCTGCTATAAAAAAAGCAGCTGCTGTCTTGGAGTACACTACGAGCTCCTATCTGTTCTCAGAAGACTGCAGAACATAGCCATGGGAGCAGTAACAGTGTCTCTGTGGTGTAAGCAGAGCTTTCCTGTATGTGACCTGGAAAGATGAACTCTCATTTGGAAGGAGAAAGAGAATCTAGGAGATGAAGATTGGCCAAGTGTTTTGAGAAATTTAGAGAAACTGGACAAACAGAACATCTCTTTGGCCCTGTGGACTTTACTTCTATCCATGAGTGGAATTTTCTTTCTGTGCATGAAGCCTTGGTGCAGAGGCCTCCAGAGGAATGTGAAATGTCCAGCATCTATTTCCATTGCCTGGATCAGGAGAAGGGAGGTGGTGGTAAAATGAAAATGGTGGGGTCTGGAATGTGTTAGGGGAAGGAAGTGAGCCAGCAAAGGCTATTTTCTCCCTTTTCTTATTGTCTTCTGGGTGCAAGCCTGAGCAAACCTGAGAAACCTCTGCCTGTCCAACTGAACACAGGTGGTTCCTGGGAGAAGAAAGGGCAGACATTTCAGGAGTTTGCTGAAGCCAATTTTGATGGTCACTTCAGGAATCAAATTGCCTCCATCACAGCTCTTCAGTGAGACTGTGTTGTGCAGCCACTGTAATGTGACAGAATATGAGAAAAGAGCTGGTTAAGAAAAATATTCTTTTCCTATTGGCAGCTTGGCAGGTATTTCTTCTAGGGTTAGTAATTGTTTAGCAGCAATAGGTGGTAGAGTACCATAACCTAGCTTAAGGGTAGTTTGTAACAACAACAGATCTTTTAAACATACACATCTTACTGGGATCTGAGAAGGGAAACATTAACAGACACAACCTCTGAAAGTTGCAGCAGTGGTCAGATATTGCAGAGTTCTGTTAGAGTTCTCAGGCCACTGTTTGGTCCAAGTTCAACCAAGAGTCTGTGGGACAGTTACTTTTGGCTGGGCTTTTTGGCAGTAAAGGGCTTGTTTGTTCAGTAATGCAGCTACAGCTAGGAGGACTGGAAGCATCTTTAGGCAACGCAGTGTTTAGGAATTTTATGCATCCCAGATGGAATGGTGGATATTGAGCAATAGGATCCTGATGGCCCTCCCTCTGTTTCCTCTCAGGATATTTGTATGTAGAAGATTACAGTCAACTATCATGTGAGAGATCTTTGTAGCCAGGATCTGTAAGCTAAGAATGTGTGGACATAAGAGTCTTTAAGGGAATAAGGAAGGAAATACATCAGTGGTGAAGGAGAGAACTGGGAATCAGTCAAATTTGCAAAAAGCTTGAAGACAAAACCAAAGGTATTTTCTCTATTTGAAAGCTGTAATAGAAAACATTATGGAGGGGATATTGAACACACAGTTCTGTGAGACCCACTAAGCCAGAGAGACCAAGCCTCTGAGCTACAAAAATGGGGAAGAATTTGTTGAACCTGGGCTTTAGCTAAGTATGAACCCAACCACCTCATCTTAGAGCCCTGATCAGTATTGCTGTTCCACTGACAGGATCATTGGTCTGGCTGATCCAGAAAAGACTGTGATGACTCACCGCAAACACTTTAGGACTAACATAGCAAAGTGTTTTAGGAGCAGACCAACAGAGTTTTCTGAAACCTTTTGTGTATTACTACAGACTCCATAGGGAAGATGAGTGACAGGGAAGATGGGGACTCCTATGCGTGACTGACAGACATTCCTCAGCTCCATTGTTGGTGAAGGACACAACTTCCCTTGGGGTAAACAATTGACAGCAGCATTGCATGTTCAGGTTTATTGAGCCTTTCTGCACAGTTTTCAATTATGTCTTTGGTAGTGGCATCTTACCTTGAGTTTCTGTTGCAATACACCAGCCATTGACGCAACTTAGAACCTCTTTTTGCTTTGCTTATACTCACAAAGAGTGATATTTTCATGGACTCAGACAGAATGAGACTTCATTTGAAGATAAAAGCAGAAAGTATTATTATTATTATTTTTATTTATTATTATTAATATTGTTTTTGTTGGCCAGTTTGCAAATGAGAAATATGTCCCTCCTATATAAAGTTTTGGCCATATAGTGGAAAACATAAACAAATGCCATCAGCCTTAGGTGATCATTTCTACTGTATAAATAATATTATGATAAATTCACAGGATGTGTTATCTCTAATGAATAATTCAGCCAGTTGCAGCTATAATGAGGAATGTAGTGAAAACTCGGTGACCGAGCAAGTATTTTGTGGTGTCTATTACACGACCTTAGGCAAAATTTTACCAATCAGGTCTTATTCCCCAGGGCTTTCTTTCATGTCTTGGAATCTTTAGTATTTATTTATATGGGGAAGGCAGAAACGGAATTGGTTGATTTTTTTTTTTTCCCAATGTACATTACTCTGCTTCATTTACTTTGACAGAGCAGTATTGTGAAGAATGATACACTTGAAATATTAAACATTTTGCTGGATGCCTGATCTTGCACTCCCTCTCTGTGCTGAACTAATTCACTTTGATGTCAGTATGATTTTTGCACACAAAATAATTACAAGATCAGGGCCTAAATTTTTAACAATTTGTTATACCAATAACAGAAAAACCACACTGAGATAATTGACCTTGGTTTCTCACACATGCATGCCTTCTTATCTTACCATGTAGAACATCCAAGATGGTTAAATCTGTTCCCTTGCAATAGCAACCAGGAGGACTGATACTTGAGTGGCTGCTGGAAGCAAAGTGATTGCAGCACCAAACGTGAATGGTGAGTCTGTTGATAACATGCAACCCACGATAAGAAAGGCATGCTTGTCTTATTAATTATTTATATTTGAAATGAGCTTATAATATTCTAACAGAGACAAGGTTTGTAGGGAGATGTAATTCGGAATCAGTTGGGCTAATAAATGACATACCAAAATGAATTTTAATTAGATTAGAAAAACATTCCAAAGAAATCATTGTATAAGAGATGAAAATGAATAAACACACACCATCTCAACTATTCTTTTTCACAATACTGGGTTGATAATGGAGACTTAAGCAACTATTAGTATCTGTGTAGTAGGCTGATTTTTTTCCACAAAGGTAAATCTAACAATCCGCATGTCTGAAGGTGGCCCTTTTACAACCACAGCCTTCATGAATTTTAATACAACTTAGAATCCTAATTTATGTTGGGACTGTCCAATTGTTCTGGGAAAAAAAAAATAAAGTCCATGCTGAAAAATGAAGCATAACAAATAAGTGGAAGTTGCTTTGTTTTGCCAGTACCATGGAAAGGTTATGAAGTTCACTCCTTTTCATAATGTCATTCCATAGCAGTACAGGAAACCTGTGCTGGCTTCAGTGTCAATCACTGTTTAGAAATGTCACCAATAATTTGTACTCTGGAAGTGCTCAATGTGTGAACCCCTGGCTCTAATTGAATCCACTGATTTCAGCTAAATCTCGTCCTGTCAGCAGCTCAGCAGTAGGTAGGATATTGAAGCTCTAATGAATCCAGTAATAACTTTAAATTGCCAACCTGGATTATTTAAAATTTTTATGATGTTGAAAATAGTTTTGCTTTCCTGAGGAAAAAAAATAATCTCCAATTAGTTCTTAAATAACTGTGCTAAATTACTGACCAAGCAAGTGAGACATAGGCATTTTAGGGTTGTGTGTGTGTATATCTGAGTTCCCTCAGTAGAGAAAATTAGAGAAAGAAAATTAGGAGACAATGATTTTCAGATAAGTTGGATCAGAGAAATATGATTTCATGCTTTGGTCTAGCAAGCATAGAACTAATTATGGAAGTAAGCCTTTTTTCTGAGAAATAGGGGTGACAAATCCTATATTGTTTCAGTAGCTGGTTTGGTGAGATAGAGGCAGTGCTGCTTTTCCAACTTCTTGGTTTCTTACCCTGGTTGTCTAATAAAATGTGATGATATGTGCAAATAGTGTGGTTTGTCTGTGTCCATCTGTCTGTCTACTTGTCTTCACCCAGGAATTTTAGAAGTTGTGATGAAAGTTTAGCAAATTTGACAAAGGATTAAATGTCTCAGACATATCAAATGTATTCAAATGTAATGTTTGCC
Source organism: Aphelocoma coerulescens (assembly GCF_041296385.1). Taxonomy (NCBI): domain Eukaryota; kingdom Metazoa; phylum Chordata; class Aves; order Passeriformes; family Corvidae; genus Aphelocoma; species Aphelocoma coerulescens. The sequence goes on from NC_091015.1 coordinate 13,980,732, forward strand.
AGTGTAGAAAGATCCTCTCCAGAAGAGACAGTTCAGTCCAGACCACCATGCTCCCACCTATGCTGTGGCAGTGAGAGAGCCATCCTGCCTGTCTGGGCTCCTGGGCACAGAGGTGCTGACAGTGAATGAGAATGAAGCCCTGCACAATCAATTCCTCCATCCCCTGCCTACTTACAAGGTCTGATAAAGGCTCCTTAGTGATAAAAGGAAATATCTCAGGCTGTTGTAGTGGGCAATCCCCACTTTGTGAGGCAAGGGTGGAGAGACAGAGCAGCATCAAGGGGAGAGGATGAGGAAAGCTTCTGGGAGCACCAGGGACCTCAGTAGGTGCGGGGGACATGGAAAGCAGCTGCAGCTAATGCAGGAACATGGCACAGAAGTACTGGGTGATGCCACACTAATGGTCTGGGCTTGCACTTGTGGGGAAGATTTAGGGATGTGACAATGTGAGATTAAGAAGAAATGTAGTTACTGGTGATATTGGAGAATACAGGATACAAATTCAACGGCAACAAGCCTTCACTAGCTGTGCAACACATAGAACACTTGGGTTAGGTTTGCTTTTTTTAGATATGACTCATTTCTTCCTTGAGATTTCTGTGCTGCAGTGGCACTGCCTTAAGATATAATGCAGCAGGAGCTATCACTGAGATGCAGCATGAATACTTGCAAGAACACCTGAAAGGATGTTCTTGTGTATCTCTCTCTAGGCTAAAGCAAAAAGGTGTTTTTCACAAATAAGACACAACTTTTTATTATCCAACTACAGAAGTGCATATTTTGTACCATAAAGCTGAACAAGGCTTACACAACCCATAATTACAATAACATTATAGCTTCCTTGTCCTTGGAGCTGAACATGTATATCCAAAATATATGTGCTCTGTCTGAAGACATGAGCCTCATCTATTTCTGCCCCTGCTATTATGCAGTCATAGGAAAGCCAATGACCTAGAACTAAGAACAACTTTTAAGGCATTGAATTTATCCTTCAGCAAATTATGGACCGTATTTTTTATTGCATATGGAGCAGCCATTTGAATGATCATGCTGACCTAAGTGTTTGTCCACCCTGACCTTTCTTTGTGCTGCTATAAACAATAGAAATAATTGTAAAGTAAAAGAAAATCCTGCATTGTATTTAGAATTTCAGTTTTTCCAGTTCAAAATTTTCAAGCTTAAAATATTTTCATGACAAGTTACATCTTTTCTTGATGATTATCTCATCATTAAGATTTGAGTTTCTGTTACTCTTATGTGACATTCTTTTCCTTTAGTCCAGCCCCAGCTATACCTTCACTTACTACCGTCAGTATTTGTTCTCTCTCCTGAATTCTTGCAATATTTAAATGCCAGTACACTTCATTTTCCTGTGGTCTCAAATAATTGGAATTTGGTCACCTCTGGCCACATAGAAGAAGAGCTTGATAGAATTAAAAAAAAAAAAAAATAGAAGCATGTATTTCCTAGCACTGGAAAAGCAGAAGAAGGTGTTTGTATGTGCTTGACTGACTGAACTCTCCTGAACTGATTGTTCAATGCATCTGTGATTGAGTTGTACTGGTAACAGCATGCTAAGACATTGACAGTCTAGAATAGAATCTTTCAATTATTGTTTCATGCCAAATAAATGAATGTTGGACAGATACTGCATTTCACTATGCCATGAATTACCCAGATTTTAATGTGCCTTTATTCAGTCTCTTAATTCCTCCAGCTTGTTTTGTCTTAGTTCCCTTTGATTTGCCCACATCCTCCTGATGCTGAAGTATCCAAAAGAGAGGAGAGGAAAGCGATTGCAGAAGCAAGATAAACTTGGAATGTAGGAAGCTGCGGTTGAATTATTTTATGTGTAAGCTGAGTTGGAAACTGCAAGCACAGTACAGAAAGAATATATTCAGATTTTGCCTTGCAAGAAAAGGAAGAGACTCATATGAAAAATGACCACAAAAGGAAATGGGTAGCTGAAGAACAGGACGTAAGCCTGACACCTGCCTCCTTTGAAACGAAGTAGCTGGTGTGTGCATGTTTTGCTTGGATTCATTTCAGCCCAGTTTTCTAAACTTCTGCTTTCCTTACTCTTGGCTCCTTTCATGGTGGGATTTCCCCAAAGATCTATTATTGTTTTGCTTCAGGTAAGTCAGTTTCTTTATGCTGCTGCATCAGCCAGAGCTGCACTTCTGTGAACAAATTTACATAAATTATGAAGAGTGGAAACGAGAAGGAGAAAAAAAATCCATTATCAACACTTATATTGTAAGTGTCTGATAACTCATCACTGTTAACTGTTTTAATAACTGTACATTTGTCTTAAGGATCAGAGACTCCAAAGGCAAGTACGTGGATTTACAGCTTGTTTTCATTGCTTTGTGTATCTGTTGGTGGAGGAGAAAAAATAAACACAGATAACACCAAATGGAATGAGTGACTGGAAAGCTAAACTCCTAAGCTCCTTTGTGATACTTTATCCAGCTAGTAAACTCTTGCTAGAGATATGCAGTAAAGGCTAAAGAAGCGGTATTATTTAATTAGATAATATTTGCAATGTAAATGTTGATAAATTAGTTAATGGGCTGGATTCCTTCTCTGCATAGGGCTGCTGAAAGTGACAGTCCTTGGAGGAGAGGAGAAGTTGCAGCATAAGCTGCCTGCAGCTTCCCTTGTGCCTTCACTGGACACACCGAGGGCAGCCAACATGACTGGCTGAGGGAAGAACAAAGAATACTCTTCTCTGGTGGTGTGCTCTTATGTCAGTCTTCCCACTGACTTATCCTAGTAGGAATTTCAAGGAAAATGGGAAGAGAAATGGACAGAAATCTTAAGGTGTGCACCAGGTGTATGCGCATAGCCTCTCACTGAGGATCTGTCAGGATTGGGAAGAGCAAAAAAAAACCAGTCAAGAATTGGATGCTGTGCATTTACAACAGGGTTCTTCAAATCAGAGGTGCCTGAACACAAAATGCTCTTCCAGCCTTGGTCAAGGCCTGGCTGGGAATCTTGTTAGACAGGGAACTTGATAAAGGCAAGATCCCCTTACAGTCATGGCAGAAAACCAAACCAAAACAGCAGCTAGGACTATAACTATATGAGTGACAACTCCTGTATCTGTAGTCTGAATGGCTGTCTGTGTTTGGGGATCATAAAAATGTCAGAGCTGGTTTCTTCTGCTGTGCTATAGCAAAAGTTCCATTTTAGTGCAAAATGTAGTTCTACAGGTGCCTCACCAAAATGCAACTGTTAAAACAGAAAAGCTTGGCCAACATTGCAGCAGAGAATGTTTGGGAAATATTGACTGGAGCACTCATTACTAATTTTTTTAGGACCAGATTTTCAGCATTAAGTTCTCTTCTTGCATATAAAATTTCCTGCCTGTAAATAATTACAAACACATTTTTCCTGTAAGCAATCATAGTGTTTTAATTCAAGTTTTAGAAACTAAATAGTAATATTTACAGCTGTAAAACAAAGGTCAAGGCCAGAAGGACCGTTACCAGACCTTCAGCTCTACATTGTTTTTTCCAAAAGGTCAGACTAGCACATTTTCTTGTCCTATTTAAGTAGTCATGAAAATTCTATTGTCACTTACCTGCTCTTTGGCAATGATTAATCCAAGTCTTTTCAGAGTCCCTTACGCACACAGGAATAACTACTGCTCTGTTTCCTCTATGGATACATCTTTCTTACGGAGGGATGATTGCCCACCACTTTTACATACATCCCATGCCACCATGGCATCAGTTGTGCCTGGCAGCACAGTACACAAGCATGGCAGTAAGAGCTGTTTTGAATAGCTGATTGCTCAGCAGAGCTCTCTGTAACTGGGGAAACAGTAACAACCTTTTGCACTGAGTTGAGAGTCCCCAACAGAGGCACCTTTAGCAAGTGCATGAATGAGTTCACTATACTGAGCACAGAACCATGTGCCTTTTCTCTGCTCATAACTCTGGTGATGGTGGCTGTATTTCTCCTTCATGTTAGCCCTAAAGCTGAAGGTGTGGCTCTTCTGCCATTCAAACAATTGCAAAGCCCAAGGCTTCTCCCTCAGGGTGTCTGGCCATGGGTGCAAGGCAGTGCTACAGGAAGGACTAAGCTGTTCTTGCCCTGCTGCTTTGACCAGGATGTTTTTCTGCCCTCCTGTCAGATGGTTTTACCCATGGACAGTGAACAGTCCTCTGCCTCTGCAGCGTTCTCCTGCCATTTCACTCAAGTCCTGAAAAACCCTGAAGTGGCTGTGGAGTTTTGAGTGTTCACAGGTAGCTGGCAATTACCACTAACCTGCCTACCCCTGCCTGTACAAAGCCAATGAGAAATAGAATTCCTTCTGCTTGCTGATGATGATTGCTAAGAAAGGCTGGCTAAAATGTGTCTGAGCTATTCCCTCCCTCTCCCTCACCCAGCTGGCTCTATAATCATTGGCCCTTTCCACTCAGACTGTGAAGTAGCACTTTGCTGAAGAGCAGAGGTTGAAAAGTGCCAGTCACTTTCATAACCATATGGCAAACACATTCATTGGGTGGCTGAGAAAGGCTGTGATGTTACCACATATCTGTAATTTTTCTGTTATAATGTGGACAACCTCAGGTACAATTGTAGCTAAAGCCAAAGGCAGGTTTGAGTGTTTCATCTGTCTCAGTGCAGTAGAAAAACGTAGATGCATTTCTACCTGTAAAGCAGTTTTGTGAGTCCCTGCAGAAAGGAAATGAGACTGATCTAAGAAAAGATTCTGATGTTCTAGGGGTAAAAGGTACAGTCACAAAAGTTTTCTTTTTTACTGTGTGTTTACTTTTAAGTAATACACAGTATAGTAAATATGTAAGAAAAACAATACATAAATGAGGCCTGAAACAAAACATCTCCTCCACCTCTCTCTCACCTGGATTTACTCCTGCTCTTCACCTCTTGCTGATACCAGCACGTGTATGGTGGTAGGTGAGATCAAATCACTGAGTCAAGATACAATTTTCAAAAATACTAGGTTTTGGGATAGTTATATGCTTGTTCAGAATGATGCATGGGTCAAGCAGGAATGCTTGGGACAAGGAACAAGTGCTGGGACCATGCCCTGGCCTCTAATGCTGAGTATGAGGAGCTGGTGATGGACATGAGAAGCAAGGACTCTACTGAGAGGCACAGTATTTTTCAATATATTTTCTGGTCAGTGACCTTGCAGTTATGAATTAATTACCCTGTAACCAACGCTTTTCAGATGAGGACATTTTTCCTTATGTGTGCATTCAAAGATAGAAAATTATCCTTGCTGTTGTTAAACCATTCACACTGCTTGTGACTAGGGGAAGAAAGAATACTTCTCTATCCCTCAGCCTGAAACAGACACTTGAGGTTTTGGCAAAGCCAGTGGTTTGATGGAAGCACAGAGATATATATGCAGAGATTCTCACGCTGATCTGTGCATCATACGTGATTTGAGAGGTTTCAGGGAAAAAAAGTTTCACAATTCTTTCTGGTTAAACATGACTAACAATGAGGTAATGGTGGCTCAGAAACATGTTGTAGTTAAGGCTGCACTCTAGAGACTGTGGTTAGCTTCCCAGGCTCTGCAATTGGGCCAAGAAAAGTAATTACAGTGATTAATAATAATGTTTGATTTGCCAGTCACATAGTCCATTCCTCAGAGCTGGTTGGTTTGGAGGAGGGGGAGGTAAACTGTAGGAAGGAAATTAGAGCAGCAAAGTACAGTTCTTGCAGTGTATAACCAAACTCTGCGGGAGCCACCTCAGTCTGGTGTCAGCAATTTTCATACAGCTGCAGCCATGGGTTTGTGCTGTACAGCAGGAGTTAACTGTGTGTCTGTATAACCCTGGGATGGATGTGTGCAGTACAGCACGGGGTAACTCACACACTGTGCCCCACGGCTGAGGCACTGTGCTGAACAGAGCAGGCTGCTTTATGTAACTGAACACCAGGCAGGCGATGCTGTACTCTGGAGAAAGGCTGTGCTGCTTTGTAGGGCTGGACTCTATATCCAGAATAACATTTTGTGTTTCTGAGGATGAACAGCTATGAGAACCTCATTTTCTGACTGGGATTTACTGGGAATGCAGCAGTAAACAGGAATGTGTAACGGGAATTGAAAAGGGAGCCTTGTCTGTAGCACTAATCATAAAACCTTAATAACATCCCATTGTGTGCTTCCTGCTCCTGCCTTTCAGTGTGCCTGTGGGGAAGGTGGGACACACAGGAGGAAGCAGGCAGGGACTGCCATGGCAGAGCCAGCGGGAAAAAGGCAAAAGCCAATCCCTTGGCAAAGTTTGGCTTCATGATCACTGGAGTCCTTGGTGTCACCACAATGAAGAGAAGTTGCCATGGAAACCATTGCAAAAGATTAAGCATATCAAGGAAACCTGATTGTGAGAAATGGTTGGAAATAGAATTAAATTAATGTAGAAATGATGTTTTTGTTTCATTTCACAAGTCATGGTAGAAACCTTTACGTTCACAAACATCCAATTAAGAGAGAAGTTACAGTGAAATCTGCAAGCCCTATTTCAGAGAAGTATGATTGCTCTATAATTAAAGGAAAATAAATAGTGTTTTACTATCCAAAATGAAAATCCAGTGGTGCAGACTCTGTTATTCTTCGTTTTCCCACTGTAGGATCTGCTGAATTTTTCTGACATTTTGAGGCAGACAGGCCACAGTGACCCCCTGGGATACACTCACAGGTGCAGTGGCTTCCAGCCATGGAGTGGCCGAATGAATTTCAGATAGTTGGGAGAGGAAGGGAACACTTAACTCCTCATTCTCTTTTGTCACATGCTGGCCAGGGTCCTGGACCAGCTAAGCTGTGCTCATTTGCAAGTTATGAGAACAGAATGGCAAAGGTCAGTGCTTTATTCTGTTTTTGTCTGAGCTGGGCACTGCCTACACCAGTCCATGGCATAAAGCAAAAGATGCTTCAAACTGTTTTATAGTGATGAGAAATTACTAGCACAGCTGGCTTAGGCAACTGGGAAGAAGGTAGACATGGAGTTCATGACCACCCCTCCCACTCCTGGTGATGCCCCAGGGAGCTGGCATCTGGACCCTACAGAGGAAACTAAAGCCAAGTAACAAGTTACAGCTTTTATGCAGCGCCAGAAAATAACTGAGTATCATGGATGGACTGGAGAATCCAACCCACTGACCCCTGCCCTTGCATCAGCACTTTGATGTGTCACAGTCAGCAAGGGATTCATCTCTTAAAACGGTATTTCTGGCCTGGTATAAAATTGATGACACTGGTTTCGCCCTGCTGCTATGAGAATGTTTCTGGGAAAAGGGGGAGATTATGTTTCATTAGTGCAAACACTAAACTGTGTCAAGGAAACACAATGAAGTGTTTGGCAATAACAGAAGACAACCCTAGGATGACAGAGTAAGTGTGTGCAAAGGTTCTTTCTTGGTTTGGAATACCAATGTATTGTCATGGAATATGTCGGAGGGGCTGTGTCATTAAGGCTGTCTTGCTCAGCTCAGAGTCTCTGAAATCATGACACTGGAACATCTGAAGGATATGGCTGCTCTCTCTCCTCCCTGGACTGAGCAGTATCCACGCAGCTGAATAGCTGGCCAAAGACAGGGAGCTCAGGTTTGGTCTAAAATGTCTTCGTTCACTTTAAACACCTGTCCATGGACCAGTCACCATCCAGTCTTAGGTAAGTAGAGTTCCAATTGCCTAAGCAGTGCTACTTCAAAATGAAGATGTCAAGTGAGATAGTGGAATTATTAAGTGGTCCTCAATCAGGAGATGCAGAGCTGCATAATTTTTTTATTGAACCTATGTGATGACCAATGCCTTCCTCCTCCATTTGCTTAAGGCATTGCCTGAGGTGACAGAAACTCATACCAGAGAATACAAACACAATCCTTCCTGGTTAAGTTTTATTACTGAACCCCAAAACTTTCATCCAGACAGAGTATCCTGCACTGAAGTAACCCCTGCATCTTCATGAAAAAAGGCCAAATTTACTTTCCCAAAGTGTTTATGGTATCAATACTGTATTAGAAGGTGGTGGGTGATTAAACTTTACGAGTGTGTCACTGAATTATGGAAGAGTATTGGATGTTCCACAGCAGGTCCAAGGGTTGTGTGTTGAAGATGGCTTTGACACTGCAGCTGGACCCTTTTCATTTACAACTGTCACATAAAAATTGTGACACTGGGCAATCTTTGTCTTGATTTTTCAAGAGCCCAGACCTGACTACTACATGGTGCTTTTCCTAAGATACCTCTCAGAGCCCTTTGGAAACCTGAGTTGGTGCACATGATTGTTTTAGATGCTGTGAATAGAAGTGCCCTGATGCTGGGGTGATGAATGTAAAATAAAACCCCAGATAAAGAAAATAAGTACACCAGCAGACACAAACAGCTGTACCGGTTTCCTGTTTGCATCTGGCGTCAAGTCAAGCTGCTGAGATAGCTCTCTAAAGTCCTGCATGGATGGAGTCCTGCTCTGCTGTGACTGCCTCAGCCTAAAAATTTTGCAGTGATATTAAAAGCCAGCTGAGATACGTGCTCATATTTTGTTGCTGGGGGCAGCCAGGCTGTGTGGCGCGCTCATGGTCTTGTCTTCTGTGTTCAACAAGAGCAAACAAGATGTTTTCAGGGGCTGGCATCCAATTCAGCTTTCCTCTCAGGCTTTCTCAGAAGGGGCTTGGCATTTAGTTTGTTGACTTGGTGAGTTTATATGCTAGCACTGATCAATAGCATGACATGTAGTGTTTGTCACTACTGCACATGGATTCTGAGTCTTGTACAGCTCAGGAAAAACATAAAGTACAATGAATTGAATCCATAAAAGTGTGTTTTCTGTATTTTAGCAGACCAGGGAAATATATGGAAAAGAAGAGAAAACACTTTCAGTTCTTATTATTACTTAAGCCTATATCTCAATGTGAATCTCTGTTAAGAGTATGCAGTGCAGTAGTTTTTTCTTTCTTCTGCCTTTCCCACACTGTTGTGCTGTTCACTTTATTATTGCTGTCACAATCTGCTCTCTGTCCAATATGATTGCTATCCCCAAAGGTTTATTCTACATAGCAAACATCCTGTAATGGTGATCTACTCTAATAACAGGAAATTTATTTTTAAACTGCATAATGCCTGCTCCATATTAATCTGTTTCTTAAAAAAAAAAAAAAAAAAAAAAAAGTTTGTCATGAAAATCTACGAATATTGTCCAAAGCCTGATCATTTTCCACAAAATTTTTATATCTTCTGAAGTTGGCAGTGTTCACTAATTTGAGATAGCAACCAGGCATTTTTTCTTTCCTCTTCTGGTCAATAAATTCTAAATAATAAGTATCAGGAAACAATCAAATCAGTCAAACACCAAAGGTCAATGCTCATCAGTCACAGTCTTTTTAGAAGCAACTTTATTCTCCTCATTTCAATCAGTAGCTGCAGAAAGAAGTTAACCCTTGGTGTGCATAGATCATGGTCTAAAATACCTCGTGACTCTCACCATACATTCCATAATGGGTTAATTTTTATCCAACTGCATTCCTCTTCCCTTCTTCCCTGCCTAGCCTCACCTTTGTGATACCACTTTAGGGACAGTGGCACTGTTATCTGATGGTTGATAAGACATCAGTGTTGGTTTTTCTGTCTCTGGGTGATTTTCTTAGGAAGCAAGAAAACCCATCATGTCAGATACTTCTTCAAAGGGCCCAGTAAGTTTGCATTCACTACATCTGCTGGAATATCTAATGAACAAGTGTAAGCCTTTTGGGTTTGCTAACACAAGAACTAATACATCTTAGACCATATTTTAATACCCTTAAGCCTGAAGGGTCACATTATCAAATCTCTGCTCTATCAAAGTATTTTCAATTGCATCTTTTTTTTACTGCCTTTAAACATGACTTGACAGTACTTCTTCCAGATCCATTTTATACTCTGCATTGCTTGCCTCAAGGATATCATATGCATCTCTATCTTAATGAAGTTGAGTTCTGTATCTACTACCAGGCTGTTTTCTCCCAGATAAATCATCATGTCTGCTCCTGTCAATGCATCTAACGTAATGCTCGGATGAGAACACCAGCTGATTTCCACTAGTCTGTCTCTCTTCCCCATGTAGCGCACCACTCTGCACTGCATAACTAGCCCTTGGTGCTTCCCTCACCACTGCTCTGACACTGATCACTTTTATGCTTCATGGCTTTCCTTTTTAGATGTTGAGTGGGGCCTCATGCACTCAGACCAGTTTGCAGGAAAGAAAGTTTGCTCTGTGTGTTAGGCTATCTGAGAATTCAAACAGAAAATAAGACAAAATTTAGTAAAACTTCAACATAGTTTTCCTTCCCAGCTTGGCTAAATCCTTCTTCAGATAAAATGCTCACAAAGCTGTCACTGATTCTGACAGGAAGAATGTGATTAATGCTTTACATTGGTGCTTTCCCATGTTAGCATTCGACTTGGACAATATTTAACAAAAAGCCTAACGAGTCATGTCTTAATGCTAGAGCTGAGACAGAGTGTAAAGCCATTACCTTTTGTATCTGTTGCCAAAATGTCCTGGGAATGAGCACATTGCTACCAGTTATAGTTGATAAAATGTGTATGTTGTCCACTGTCTGATGGGCCACTGCACTCCTACTAAAGAGTTTTGAGTCATTAAAACAGTTACAAGAGGTATGGTGGTTGTGCTTCCAAATCTCTAGGTGTATAGTGACTTTATTTGACTCGAGTCTAACTAAAGTTCTAAAAAGATTAAAAATGTCCTTTCCAATTGTTGGATGTGTTTGCTTTTGAAATGCCAGTTGCATTTATGGAATCCCTGTTGGGGAGTGGGTATGGCTGGAGCTGCTCTGCCTGCGTCATGATGAGCTGCAGCCTGTCCCTCCACGCTGTCACAGTGACAACCAGACACCAGTGCACAAAATCCTTTGTACTCCCATGGACACGAGGGATATTGCCAGGAAAACTTGTCTTTGTATAAGTTTGTGTCCCCATTTTTCTCTTTTCCTTCTTTCTGCCTGGGCAGGATTAAAAGTGTGCTAGAAAAAAGGAGGTGGGGGAAAAAATCTCAGTGTCTTCCCTGAATGCATGGCTAATTTCTTTATTGGGAAACACCTTCCTTTCTGCTTCTGTTTCACATTTCAATAATTGTATCACATGCAATAAAAATGATAGATAGAAGTGTATCAAAACCTTTTGGGTTTTTATGCATATCAACGTATGCATTTTCCCATCTGAAAGGAGAACATCTATATTCATGAGAACCCTGCACATGACAAAAACCAAATAAAATACAAAATTTCACAGACTTCCTTAGAGTTGGGAACTGTACAAGTCCTGCCATGTAAACTGCTGTAGCAACACCCTATCAATTTTCCTTAGAATTATTTTCCCTACAGGCAAACTCTCTGATATTTTGTTTTAAAAAAATTACACTATTTCAACTCACTTTTGCAATAAAAAAGAGACAGGCTAACTTCTAGAGAAAGATCTCCTCTCCTGCTGGAATGACCACAATATTTATGTAAAAGTAAAGATTGCACCTGTTATAATCACTTGTTTACACCCTTTTAAAATAAAACAGTATTTCACCACTCAGATCTAGTTCCAGCCTTCAAAATCTTTGCAAAGACAGCTGAATGCTGGGATCAGATGCAGTGGGGTGGAGCTTCCCACTTTCTGGCATGAAAGTGTTTCTGCATTTTTATACTGAGCAAGTCAAAGCTTGTAAAAAGTAATTTATGGACTTGGATAGAAATCTGTGCTTGAAGAGAAAACAGTTGGTGTGATTATGGATAATAATGAGGAAGCAGGTGGGATACTCCTGAGTTTCCACTGATAATATGCAATGGATTAATAAAACAAAACTTGAAAAAGAACTTTCCTTTCTTGGCATTTGCACTGTCAGAACTATTTTGACCTTTAACTGATACATCCAGTACCTTTGCCTAGGTGCTATGCATAGGGTACATTTTGCTGACAAGGATGACCTAGTAGTAAAAGTAACTATGCTTATAACTTTCTCTTGTCCCCTAGGTGGGTCATGTAGAAAATATTGAGGAAATAGATCAGAGAGAACTATGGATTTTGAAGGAAAATAATGTTGTATGAAAGACAGCAATAAAGGGGTGAAGGAAATTAAGACAACACCACCCAGTTAGGATGACAGAAGATTTGGGGTTGAAAGTGAGCTCTGGAAGTCATCTGGTCCACCATCCCAATCAAAGCAGGGACTGAGGTTCACTTGCAAAGCAAAAATTTGAAGAAAAGGCATTTTTTCTGCAGTAAGCTGCTTGCTTTCTCTGTTGTTATGAGAGATAAGGTATACAAGGTGCATATAAACTCCACCATGATACCAGTCAATGCCTAGAATGCCACATTAAGCAGCCCTCTGTATCAATTGCTTTTACTTCCAATTACTGCTTCCCAACCCAGCTCCTGCTCCCTGCAAAGGCTAACTGACTGATGCTGCTGAAGTCACATAAGTGCTGATAATACCAAGAATTTGGTCTGCACTTTATCAGCAGCCCTCAAATCTCATTACCAGGTGGATAGACATCATTATCTCTTTATCCCGTTGGGAATAACAGTGTGCAGAGAAGTTCCTTGCTGAAGGTCATACAGCAAGTCACTGTAAGAGTCTGAAAGTGGAATTAAGGTCAGTTGTATCCTCATCACAGACACTCAGATGTTGATAAAGCAGCTGGCATTGCACCCATGCAGTTATCAGGACCATTAACTGAACCTCCCCATAGTGGGGATGGGAGGGTTAGTGAATAGGAACTGTCAAATGTACCTGTCTAGAAAGATGTTCTCTGTCCTGAAAGATAAGAACTAAGCTGGTGTTTATGTGATGCTTAAAATTCAGGCTTTTCTAGTGTTTCATGTCGATGTCACATTTTATTTTTTGCCGCATAGTGGGACCACACAAAATACTTCTTCTCCCTCAGAAAAAAACAAGAATAGAAGACACTTAAAACTGAAAGTGTGGCTGAAGTCAGTACATAAACCTGAACTCAAATGTGCATTTGAGGTGTATCGGCTATGGAAGGAAGAGTACTGAAGATAATGACAGTGGCTACTGAAGCTTACCTCTGCTATGATAAAATGTGTTGCTTGCTGAGAGAATGTTTGTCTGGAGCAAAAAATCAATGGATCATGGCTATTCCTTACTGTTATTTATTTTAGAACTCATCCAGTTTGAACAGAAGTGCATTTGATCTAGCAAAATCTGGTAATTTTTTGCTACTATTTCCACTGGTGAGCTTTGTTTCATTTCTTTGTCATCCCTTTGTAGGTTCAGGCAGATCTTGCTGTTTATCTATGCAAATATTTCATTGACACTTTATTTTCTTTGTTTCTTTCCCAGGAGACATCTTTATTCATTACATATCTAAGTCCCTTTCTTTAAGCTCTCTAGCTATGAAATACAAGATATAATCCCTCAATTTATTCCAGTCTAGGAAAAAAAATCAACAGAAGAAAGGCTCAGGATATGTCATAAGATTTATTTCCACTTCAGTATTTTAGACAATAGATCATCCATTTACAAAGCAGTGATCAGTGTCCAAGACTGGACTTCCTGACAAATGGACGTACAAGGGAAATACACATTCTGAGTATGATTTCTGATTATGTATGACAGGTACCTGAGGGTGTCTGTCTCTTTTACAGTTTGAGAATCTTTGTATATTTTTTAATGTAAAAAATAAAGTCCTGCTGAATTGAACTGAACTGATAAACTTCAGGGATGAAATGAGGTCCTGATCGTTGCCAAGAAAAATGGTATGATGTTTGGTTATGATATTAATCTTGAGAAAATGCTTTAGGGTAAAGAATTATTGTTTCAAGTATATGTGAGCACTTTTGAAAAAAAAGTAGTACAGGTGAGAGCAGTAGAATAGAGGCAACTTTAAAAAGAATAGGGGACTTTTTTTTTTAAATTCAAGCTGCTTAAAATTAATTTAAATGTCTGCTCCTGGTGTAGTGTCTAAGATAAGCTACAGATATTCACAGTTGCCAAGAAGGTGAAGGTGCAGTGAAAACACCGCTGGGGGAATTAATTTCGACCTATTATTCTTCAGCATGTATATTGTTCACAGTATAATTCTGTTACCAGATACTATACTGAAATGGAGCAGGCAGAACCAGTTGGAGCATGGGGATCTTGAATAGATGCTCACAATAGCACATTCATTTTCAGCCACTATACAATATGCATATGTATACACTGAGATTTGTAATTGACCTTAAAACTTACCATCTACATGCCACAGCTCCTGTGAGTACCACTCTCAGTTTTTCTGCCTGTTTGACTGTAAAATCAATAAAGCATCTCATCACAAAAGTTTCACTAATAAAGAATTTAGTCATCAGTATTTTGAGTTTTTCTTTTGTATTTCAGAATTAGCTCTATTCCAGGTTAATAATTACGTGGAGCTTGTGACATTCCTCATCTAATGTTAGAGCAATGCCTTAATGAATAGAAAAAGTTCCTTTTTATGTTTTATAAAAATAGAGCCATTCGAGGGGGCAAATGGGACTTCTTTGATTTCTGTTGTACAGACTGATGTTAGTGGGGCAGAAGTAAACATAACTGTTTCACCAGCTCATCAGGTTCTGGTGAGGTGCAAAAGGGACAAGGATAGAGAAATTTGTTGCCATAGGCTGTGGGGTGATAGCAGAGACAGTGCCTGAGACAGGCAGCACCGGATGTGAAGGTTTGGGGAGTGGTAGCAGACTGACTGCTCTGATTTACCCGGGGCAGTTGTTCATGTGCATGGTCATAACATTATCCTCTGCAGAAACTCAGGCAACATGGATCGAAAGGAAAGGCTAAAGGAAAGGGCTGCACCTCTACCTCTGGCCTTCTGCATGTGTGACTAGAATAGAAGTAACATCATGATGGATTTCCTGCGCTGATGCTCCTTCCTATCCTGTCCCAAAAATAATTTTGTTTCAACCCAACAATACTACTGGGAGTAGTAAAGGAGATGAAAATGGCACCAAGCCATGCAGCCAAGACATTCCCTGACCACAGTGAGAGCTGGAGATGGATCAACTTTATCATGCAACTATTGAGCACCATTGACCTTCTCTGCCTCTTTCCCTTATCACTGAGTACAAACAGGTATTGAGGAAACCTGGGACAAGGGGTAGAAGGTACCTTTTAGCCACTGAAATTTACAGAATGTGGGTATTTCTTTTTACCCATTTACAGAATGTGGGTGTTTCCCTGTTTTGTGGGGATCTGATAATCCAGAAATGCTTCTGCTGATTTTATTCAAGGGACAGTTTTTTGCAGTCTTTCTTTCACAGTTTGAATTTTTTTAATCTGAGAAGTTCTGCTTGACACAGAGAATTTTGTAATGGCCAAAATAAATACCATTCCATTAAGCAAAACTACTCTGTGGAACTATGAAACATACTCAGCTTACCAGGAGGCTCAGAAAGGGATAATACAAATGGAAATTTAAATTAACTAAGACATTTGTAAACTGAGATCTAGCCAACATTTTTGGAAAATTAGAAATCAAGAAAATAAGTCCAGCTATCCAAATATTCTTACCCCAACTATTTAATTTGCTAAGCACACTTGCATTGTGTTTATATTGTATAGAGTATTGTATTTTACAGGGGCTTGGAATATTGTCTCCTGGTAGAAAGGAAGTTGTTAAACAATTGTCCTTTTACATCTGTCAGCTCAAGGCTATTCATATTTATTCTAGTGGAAGCTGAACCTTTCAACTATTTCCTCACATTCATCTGTCTTATCCCTCCCACGACAGAGAGTCCTCCAAAAGAAGTCTGAGACTTTTGCGAATGACAGGTTACTGTGTGCAACTGTGAACTCCCCACATCACACCCAATGCAAACAAATAGATTAGATGTTCTCTGATTATAAGAAGCCTTGTCAGAAGAATGCTGTTACACATTTCTGTCATGCAAGATACTATTAGGCACCAAAATGATGATGTGTTACACATTTTGAATAGGCCTAGCTCATGCCTAATGTAGGACCCACTTGAACATTGTAGTTTTGAAAGTTTGATTCAGGATGATAATAAATGATCTCATATTCCACTAATAAGAGATTGTGGGAAAGGGGGAGAGAACAGAGAAGACAAAAGCTAATGAAGAGTGAAAATACAGAGACTGAAAAATGAAGGGAAGGACATTCATCCATCCTTATTACTTACACAAAAGTTAAAACAGGATAAGAATAACTGTTGAAATGTAGACCAAAAAAATGGTTTCTGGCATCTCTCAGCTCTGCAGAAACATTCCTGATAATTTGTACTTCACACAGGAAATCATAGCCACATATATCATTTTGAGAAATTCAGACTTCTGAGATTTGAAAAGTTCCTCTATTTTTTTCCAGCACAATACAGCTACAGTCCTTTAAATTATATGGGTGTAAATCAAGAATAAAAGACTTGACTTCAGTGAAATTTGACTGCATTTATGTTCTTGTAATTGAAAGTCCTGTTGGTGAAGAGCCATGAGATGTTACATACACTAGTTCCAAAATGCAAGAGGGCTGATGGGTTATCTCTACAATCCGAGTAATGAGACTACTCCTTGCATTTTTCAGGGAACAAGTAATTTGTATGAGTTTTTCTTTCATTTATTTCGAGTAACAATGAACAAACACTCTGAAAATGGCAGGAAGGAGAAACAGCAGCAGGGAGCTGGCAAAAACAACACATTAAGTGGCTCTATTAATAAACTGATCAAGGCCAGAGCATAGGCACAGGCATTGGCTGGAGACAGCACTGCCCCTTCCCACTGCTCTGCCAGGCACGGCATGGGTGAGGTCCAGGTCCTGGCACACAGCTGGGTGAAGGTCACCCTGCTTGACTGGGTTTTAGCTGTGAGGGTTTAGTTTCTTCCTGCCACCTGGCACAAAGCTTGAAGAACCAGCCCCAACTTGTTTTATATAGGAGTGGTTTGTGAAATAACTCAAGGTCATTGGAGAGAAATGAAGCACAGCCACTTCGGAAAGGGAGCAGTGGTTGACAAAAACTCTTTCTCCGTGTCAGTAAGCACCTGGAAAACATCTGATGAGGAATGAAGAAGGTTAGGTTAGGCCGGGTCTCATGTTCATTAATTGTTGGTTTGGGGTTTTTTCTCCACCTTTTCAGGTGTGAACACAGTAGGCTAAGAGAAAACCCACCATCAGTGCAGTTTCCTTGGGGATGGGTTGGAAGGCTAAAACAGACATTCTGCACCTCAGAGCAGAGAAACAGCACTCAAAATCCCAGTCTGTACAAGAAGGAGGATGGCAGCTGAGGGATTTCTGTACTGTTTAAGAGTAGGTAAAATGTAACTTTATGGGGCAGACACTTCCCACAGACCTCTTACACACTCAGATCTGAGGAGTGGATATATCTGTCTCATACATTGGAGTGGTGCTAACACCTGTATGGCCTTGGGAGAAAAACACAAAGGAAAGCCACAAATACTGCCCCTGGCTCCCTTCCTGACAGTCTGCCCATACTGGTCCTGCTGTGACTCTCTGCTCTGCTCCTTCCCAGTCCCTATTCCTAAGTCTACTGACTGCATCATCCCCTCTCACTGTCCCTCCCTCCCCTTCTGCACCCATGGTGTTTCTTCAGTTTGTAAACTCTTTGGGGAAGTGACTGCCCATTTGCGTAGAGCCCTAATGGACACTGTTCTTGGCTGGCCCCAAGACATGATCACAATAAATGTGAATAACAACAATAGTGACAAACAACGTCAACATTAGTAATTACAATAATTATTATTGTTATTATTATACAGTCACTAGAATGACTCAGTAATTATTTGCATAATTTGTATAAATAATTTGCATAAGCAGAATAAAAGACTGCTCCCATATACAGAGATCTCAACCATAGCATTTTGTTCCCCGTATGTGCCAAGGATTCCCACTGGTGTCAGTGGGAGATTTTTTCCTTGCTTATTCTCAAAACCAATTGCTCTGATGACAGAAATCAGTGGGAGTCCCAATAACATGTGGCTTCATCCAGTGGGGTGCTGAAGGTACTTTGCTACCCCTGTCTCCAATTAAGCTCTTTAGAGATAAGGGTACTCAACACTTTTCAGAACCTTCTCATGATGTGCAGGATTGAGCCCCTCAAGACAGCTGTCTTTGAGCTCTGACTATGCAAAGTGAGCAGAGATTTTTTTCCTTCTTCATTTTAATTGTCTATTTACAAAACAGATTCCAGCAGCTCAAGAGCATTTATGGCCTAATGGAGAAAGCCACAGTGGGTGGCTTTTTGGCTCTCAAAAAGGGAGAGCCTCATCAGTGGCAGAGAGAGGAAAGTACACAAGCCAGGCAGGGCAAGGAGCACAGGGGGAGCAGAGGCAACTTACAGAGGTGCTTGCACACTGGTCTCCCAAAGAGCCTGGCACTGCCTCCCAGCTGCCAGTCTTGGGAGGACAAACACTGTATTTCAATTTAGAGCACAGAATAGTCTGAGAGGCACCAAATGTCTGCGACAGTATGTGTTGTCATTTCAAGGGTATGGTTTCTGGGGCTTCTTGCACAGCTTTTTAGTTCACAAGCACATCTTTCAGGATGTGCCTAGGTCTCCATATGAGGGATGTAATCTCTGGCACATGACATTAGGGCACTTTGCTCCAGAAGGAGAATGAAAATTAAGTTAGAAGAATGCTGAGGAAAGGGCTGCAACATGAAAAGCTGACATAATATGGGATGGCAGGGCAGAAATTTCAGGTTGCCACAGGATAGCCCTTCTAGGCTTAGGATTTGTGGCTTAATGCTGAGCTAAATCTTGTGTGTTGAGACAGTTGGACTTTTCTTGTAGACAAAAAGAAGTCAGCCTGAGAGTTTAAAGATCACAATGCAAATTCTCCAATGCCCAGAGAACTGAGGGCCCCTCCCTGGGCTGGGAGTGGGGCCCTGCCCTGCTGCTGTGAAGGGGAGCCCAGCAGTACCAGACAAATGCATTGTGTAAACGCTCTTCATCTGTCTCAATACCAGCCAGGTTAGATTAGACTGCAGGCAAAGGCATGTTTTCAATGTTTACTTTCTTGTCGGGTAGTCAGTGCTCCCTTTTGCTTCTGGAGCTGCTCTGGTTCTGTGGCTGGAGTAAAGAGCAACAGGACAGGCTGCAGTCGCTGCTATCTAAACACATTATTAAATATGGGCATGCCAGATCTGACAGGGATCTGGCCTTCCTGCACTTGTTTGACTTAGTGATGAACAAGTTAGAGCTTGCTTCCACTCCACAGAAATGCATCTGCACAGAGGGGAGACTTTCAGCTGCTTGAGTATGAAAACTGACAGAAAAGATTATTTGTTGTGTGATACTAATTTGTTTCTTGGCTCTGTAAAACTGACCCTCTCCTTGATTATGGGGATACTCCACAGCTCCTCAGAAAAGTTAGTTCTAATTAATGACCTGTGACTATGAAGAAAAATCCAGTGACCTCTCTGACCATATACCCAGACCTACTCACAGTGCCTGTATTTTGTACCTATTTTATGGCCACAATAAGGATGATTTTGTGTTGGTTTTTCATGCTGACAAACCTTTTAACCCAGCTATTCAGCTACCTCAAAAACCTCTTTTCTTCTTCATAAACCACAGCCCTACACACTGTCAGCTGCAGAGTTAGGTGGGTTTACACAAATGCCATATTACTACCCCTTGGGGAAGGTCTGATTTTGTACCTTGAACCATTTATTTCACTCAAGATTTTGGTTTTGGATAATGACAAATTATCTACGAGGGAAGATGTTTCTGAATCATTATTTGCCACTTTTAGAAAACCATATATGCCCAGGAGAAGCTTTTAATCTCTAAAGTTCAAAATGCTAATCCAGCTTTAGTGGAAGATAAAGGTAAGTATCCTGTACCCTAACTACGGGAAAACAAGAAATCCCTACAGATTGTTCCCCATTTCACATTTTATGTATGTTCTCATATACACAGACATTATTCCCAAGGCCCTATCTTTTTCTTTTCTTGTAACTGAAAAAACAGCTTAGTGCCTCTAAGTCAGAAAAGAATGTGTTTCCCAAGTTTTTCTTGAAGTAAATCTCCATTTTTCAGCTGATCTCCTGGTAATTGCTTCATCTTTCAGAGTTAATTTTCTCTTCACTGTATTGCTATCTTCAGATTGCCAAAACTGATGCCAAAACTGACTCATAATAGATGCTCACTCAACATTGTTTTTGCATTATACATTATAGGGGTCAGGATGTGATTACATTATTAGATTTTATACATGAAAAAAGTATATGTATTTGAGGAATCAGTTGAGAGGAGAGGGGGAAGGCAGCCTTTGTATCCTATACTGAAAGACTAATCCTTAGGGCTTGATTTTGTGTGTAACCTTGGGTTTTTGCACCTGCATGAAACTAAAGGCATTTACATGTCTAGCTATTATACCTGATTGCTGGCTAATTATGCATGTGAGAATGGAGATGGGGGAGGGAGGAAAATAGATCTAAAAATATTTTTTTTCTTGGTGTTTTAGATAAACTGAGATATTTCCCACATAAACCCCTTTACAATAAAAGACATTTGGCAGGGAAGTGAGAGGTATGGCATCTGAATACCAACACAAATACCATTTTCTAGCCTTGGCATCTGAACATAAGTGAAAACATGTTAAATATTCTCCCAGCCAAATTTCAAAGCAAATCAGTCTTGATTTTCTTTTTCTTCAAACATTCATTAAGGGCTGGAGAAGAAAACGCATATGTTCCAATACCGAAGGTATAGCAGGTTATTTTGTTCATGGCTTTGTTGAGCCAGACTGTTTGCTTTAGGACTGTGCTGTTCTAAAACTCCTTGTCCTCACTTGAAACAACAGTGTGTGGAGTATGGATGATTTGCCATCCTCAACACTATAAATCACAGCTGCATCAAAGACACTTGATAGAGGAAGAGGAAAAGGGAAGACAGAAAAGATTGTATTAGGGCTCCTGTATTTTTATTACTCTAGAGAGGATAAGAAAAAGGAAGAAATAAGAAAGATGCATTGTGTTTGTTCAGCAATGGAGTCTGCATCCATGAGAGCTGACCAAATGCTCACAAATACACTCATTTTGTCTGGCATTATGTAGAAGACATTTTCAGGGGTGCCAGGTTACTAAGTCCTCAAATCCATTTACTGTGACCTGGAACAGTTGTTGATTTCCATTTCAATAGTTATTAAGGTTTTTCTCTAACCATCAGCGAAGCTTGAAATAAATACATTTTATTAGAGTTGGCAAGTCTGAGAACAGATGTGAGATCTCCCATAATCTAAAGGCAGGGAACCCATGGGACAGCAGTGCTCAGGATGAGGGCTGTTTCCTTCCAGAAAGCATTGGCTGTGGAAATTCTCAAAGTGTGTGAGGTCTGCACACATTTCAGATGTGTAAAAGGAGACCTGAAAGGTATTTTAGCCAGTTCTGGTGCTTGCCATTTTATTCTGTTAATGCACAGGGAGATAAAATATCATGATATATTTGTTTGCACTTGTTTGTGATGCCTAATCCAGATTGCACAGACATTCTACAGTATTAGACCCCAAAACCCAGACCCATAAATCACAAAGAACATCTGTTATTCCCTTGTGGGAAGGATCTTAAAAGAGTGTCTTCTGAGCATCTCTGTTGTATGTCATTTATTACAAGTGGGCCCTCAGCCTGGAACAAAAGAGACCTCCTACATCCTCTTCCCCAGGCAGCAATTAACTGACCTCATCTTCCCGCCCCCTTCATCAGCCCCCACAATCAATTATCCCAATCAGCCCTTCTGAAGAAGACAACTGGGTGAACAGGTGGACCATTATTCTAAATAGTTTTGGGCACTTGGAAAAAAAGTTTAAGGCAACAGGGTCCTTATACAACAGTGGCTGATATTGTAGAGAAGTTATGTAAAAGTATTTGATTGCAAAGATCATTATAATATTTTTCATTATCGTTTTTTCTTGAATACAAGTGTGTATACATGTGCCTGTGTGTGAAATAAAATTTTATAGGTCTTTTGAGGTCTTTCCAATTGACAGGATAGAGCTTATTCAAGTAGTAGCAATTCTATATATCAGTTGCTGGCCTCTCGAAAATAATCTCTTGATAGGACAGTATAGCTTCTGACTATTGTCAGAAAAGAATACATGCATAGAGGCTGACTTCAACCCACAGGGTCAAACAGTAATATGGTAGAGGGTAGCAAAATATGGTTAAGTGCAGCAGTGGTTTTGGTCCCTGGACAGTCATGGGCCATAGTGATGAATACACAAACTCTGCCATGCAGGTGGGAGAAGCAATTAAGCTCCTCCCTGGAAAAAGACAGCTGAAACAATAGATGCTACTGTTCAAATCATTGTCCTTGGGGCAGGCCTTGACTAAAGGAGAAGAAGAGGAGATTTCCTGAATGGGAAATAAACATTGCTTCGATTATATCAGTACAGGAGGAGAAGATGAACAGTAAGCAGCCTAACAAAACCAGGAAGATACTGGTCCTGTGGTCTTGAGAGAAGGCAGAAAGAGAAACAAGGTCCTTTGGACACATAATTGGCAGTACCCAGATTTGAACTTTTGGACAAGAGAGTATTTATATTGGTCTTGGGAAAAATAAAAGCATAAAAGTAGACTATAGAAAAGTGAAAATGTTGATTTGTTTCATTGGTGCTACCAAAACAAAAATGCTACTGAGGTCTAAAGTACTAAGGAAAATACACGATAGCTGCATGAATGAAAGAATATTCACGCTGAAAAATATTGTTCAGTCAGTGTATAGAAACCACTCCCATATATTTTTTGAGTTTCTTTCTTTTCTGTGCAGTTGTCAGCTTACAATCAGTTTAAGCTATATGAAACTCTGCTGTATCAAAGTGTATAGGAGCATATGGCTATAAGAGTTCATGAGCATGTGATAAACAGAAATCTGGTACCACACTGACTATGGTGTGCACATACACACCTTTGATTCATTTCACAGATTGTGCCTCAGATCTCTGAGAACTAATGCAAAAATAATAAGTCCAGCTTTGTAACATTTTCCAGACAGTCAATCTTTTAGCAAAGTAACAAGTTTACCGACTGCATCCTTCTTGGCTGGCTTAAATTACTTCAATATTCAAAATGTCCTTTCTCAGCTTCCACTGTGAAATATGGGAAATCAGGAAAGTAGCTGTTTCTAATCCAATTCTTTCAAAGTCCATTCTGAAATCTGTACCCTGCCAAATCAATGGCAAAACTCCAACAGACTGAAGTGGAGCCCAGTTTTTATAGATGATCTGGAATAAAGGAGTGATTTTTCAGGCTTTCACAATAAGTATTTTAATATGAAGCTTATTTATGTACTACTACAAAAAAGTTAAAGATCTTGGAGTTCTTTTATTGGTAGCATTTTGCCAATGTCTAGTGGAGGGCAATGAAAATTATTAAAGAGAAGCATCTCTCTTACAAGGACACACTGAGAGAGTTGGGTCTGTTCAGCCTCAAGAAGAGATAACTGAGAGGGGACCTCCTCACTGTCTATCAGTATCTGGAGGAAGGGTGTCAGAAGATGGAGCCAGGCTCTTCTTGGTAATGCCAAGCAAGAGGACAGGAGACAACAGGAAATGAGACCCCTGAATATGAGGAAGAATTTCTTTACTGTGCAAGTGACCGAGAAGTTGTGGAGTCTACCTCACTGGATATGTTCAAGAACCATCTGGACACAGTCCTGTTCCCTGGGATGGACAGCCCTGCTTGAGCAGGGAGGTTGGACCAGAAGACCCACTGTGGTCCCTTCCAACCTTGCCTATTCTGGGTGATTCTGTGATTCTGTGATTATACTTAGTATTCTGACAGTTTACTAGAGATGAGCTCCAAAAGTACATAAAAATGTCAGGCCTTATGTTAACAGAGCTTGGAAAACATACTCTGGCTAAGGAAGATGTAGCTGGTTCTGTGACTAAAGTCTCAATCTAATGGAAGGTTTTTGCTATGAACAAAGACTACTGCCATGCTTTATTTGAACTAAAAATCTAATAGAAATAGATCCCCGAAACTAGAAGTTTTGAGTTGATTCATTGAAGCTTGCTTAAATATTTTCTACTGCATTTGCCATGTTTCATTATTATTAATCATGCTGTTAGCAATATCAAGTGAGCTCCGCTTTGCTAAAAACACCAAGCTCTTGTCTCTAAAGCACTCAATTACACAGCAGACAAGTAGTATTGCTCTATTTTAGAGACATGGAAACAAAGAGGGAAAAGCATCTTTTTTAAGGCCAGGAGTTCATGTGTTCTGTGTCTTAGTAGAGCTTACTATGCAGTAGGCCATACAGCTTCCAGCTGGGTGCTGGTGATTAGGTGTTTTTATAGCAAGTTCTTTGTAATTCTTAATTTTTCCTGAGGTAAAGGCTTGGTGCTGGCCTGTAATGTCTATAAAATGCTAAAGCTGTTAAAACACAGTTTTTGTTGTATGTCATCCAATTTGCAGTTGGGAAACGGTAAAATTTGCTTAAATTGAAAACATATGTTGTGCTGGAAAGTAGGTAATGGAACTGCCACCTTTGCATATTTGAATTCCGTGCCTTTTCTGCAATTTACACAATAATAAACTGAACTAACGAAGCTATTTTAGCCATTATAGATCATTTTATTTGGTGATATAAGAATCTTCATGCTAGAGCTGGACAGAAGACATTTTTCATGTCTTGTAAATACTTTCATGATTTCAAAGCTGTTCCTGTTTGAAATCAGGTGAACCTAGAGGCTACTAAAAAGCGATATGAAAGAAGCTCCTCACCCATCCCAGCTTGGCATAAGCGAAGGGCCAGGTTCTCTTTCAGATTATGAGATGTTTGGCTTAGAGCATGTGATACTTTCTGATTTTCAACAGAAACTCCATAATTTATAACTAGTATAAGCATTTTAAGGAAAAAAAATGTTTTAAATTAACTTGTTTTCGTTGATTAAAAAAAATGTGTTTCAAAATTTCTGTCAAACACCCCTTTATATTTTCAGCAAACAGGCTGTGGTTGAGATATGTCTCCTAAGAGACTTTGGGCTGAGAGATTTTCTTACTCTCTCTACTCAGAAATTGGTATGTTTTTTGATATTTATTTTATGAATTGCAACCAGCCACCCTTAAAGTGTGGATTCAGAATGTGCTGTGAGAAAAGCCTGTGACAATGTAACACAATTTCTCCACTGCTGCCTTCCCCTTTCTTCTTTCTCTGTTACTGTCTCACTGTACTTGTTAAGTGTCTAAAGGAAAGGTTTTGCATTTATCTTCAAACCAACGTGTCTTAGGCATTTTATTTTGTTCTGCTGTGTGTTAAATTTTTCTTTTAAACCTTCACTCTTACCTTCCAGAATTTCTTTCTGTTTTACTTGACTGTTTTCTTCCTGTCATCTTTTCCTTTTTTCTTTCTATTTTTGATTGTCATTGCCTTTGGGATGGGAAATGGCTGCAAGCCAAAAGCCAGAGAGCAATCATAAAAAGCTATCAAAGGATGAGTAAAAGATGAGAGTAAATATGATAGTGTTGTCCTCTGAAAGCATAATTACAGCACCTACCTGCCTTGCCTGGCTATAGAGAAAGATATCTTTGGGACTGTTGGAAGGACAAAATTGTATACTCTGCTCAGACAGATTCATGACTAATTCTCAGTGACCACTAGTTAAATTACATCTGAGCAACACCAGACACACGGAGGAAAACACTCCGAGCTTTGATGGATACCCATAACCGGTTCTCCAGCTGAAGGGGGACAAGAACTTGAGAGAAGACCTGACAAGTGTAAAGGCTTAGATTAGATGAAAGAAAATTTATTTTTTCACTAAATAATTCTTCACTTATAATGCTAGAAACTTTGCATTGTTGAAAAAATATGATGACAGAAAACATTTGAAGTACATCAGTAATCATCTCTCATTGCCCAAGAATTTAAACAAGCTTCTATGAAAGTGAACCCATTTGCTGAACAAAAATTGCTTATCTTCGTCTTGCATTGTTCTCATCTTATTGTTATCATAGTTGTTGCCATTATAATTAGTCCCATTGCTTCTGCTCTTGTGCCCCAGACATGATAAAAATCAGATGCTCTTTAAGGATTCCTCTTGTAAGAAGAGAACTCATGCAAATCAACCTCAGAAGGGTCCTCTTTTTCCTTCCTGAGCTTTACTCCCATGTATTACGGATCCATACCTCAAGGACACCCCTGACCTTTTATATAGTCAAATGTTTCAGCCTTAGCAACTAAGGTAGGTTATAACAGATAGATCACAATGGAGAAGAATATTGGTGTATCGTGCACCTCTGTATCATGTATTTTCATGTAAAACACTATTAATGTTTATGTTGTGCCATCATCTTTGTTATATATTCATAGCATTTACTAAACCACTGGATTTCTCATCTGTGATTAAGGCCATCAGAATACCATTTTTACAACATGTTTGAGATTCAAATGCCAGATATATTCCTTTAAAATCTACCATGCAGTATATTAAAACTGGTTTGGGTAACTACTGGAATGCAAAGGGTATAGTTGATTTACTGTACTAGGAAAAAAATTGGATCTGCCTCTTCTATATATAACTCATTACAATTTGCTTTCCCATGGTGAGGCACAAGTAACTGAATAAGAGTATTGTCCTCTGACTGTGTCTATGGAATAAACCAGTGTCTTAACGCACTCGTGCTTGCCTTAAGAGGCCAGTGTAGGGATCTAGTAGTGTTATGAGCTTAATATTGTTAGTCTTTTCAAAAAATCATGTCAGAACTGTATTCACCATGTTGAGGAACATTTTGACATGACCTCATGCTGGAAGCAGCTGCTTGATTAGAGTGACTTCTGGAAGAAGTTTGTCTGTGTTCTGCTTCAATACATTCCTCTTTTTTCATCATTATGCTAGAGGTGTGCTTCGACTGCAAAGACCAGATCTGTATTCAAACTTCTTCAAAGTTGGGGAGTGTTTGATGTCTAAGGGCAAATGAAGGTTCTGCACAAAATAAGGTTGCAGGCAAAGGCATGTAGCAATTACTTTGAGATGCAGGATGAGAGTTCCTTGAAAAACATTGATGCTCTTGTTCTTTACTTTGTTTATGGCTCTAGGGATGAGTTTCAAGTGGCAAAAGAGTGGAAATAGGCCAGGATATGTCTCTGTTGGACACTTGCTGTCCCAGATGTTCTTTCAAAGCTCTTTGTTTATGTATGTCTATGTCTGATTTTCTGCCACAGTAAAAAAAGTATTCCCAGAGAAAGCAAATATTCTCAAAGTCTCTGGAGGCAAAATCAATGCAGTGCATCAGACTGTGTCTTTGAAGTCCCAGCACAGGCTGGAGAATAAGCTTGAAGCAGAATTGATACATGGACTGGATGAGAGGTCAAATATCCTTGAATCCTGCTGGCTGCAGCTCTTGCTGCTAACACTGAAGGAAAGTGGCAGGTTCAGGGCGGGATATGGTGGCACTGACTGCAAAGAGTCTGAGGAGGCTGCGCAGAGCCCCTGGCAGCCTGAAGAAACCCTGGGGAAAGGAAGAAGTCCTAAAGGGAATACCAAGACAGACACAAACAAGACAATAAAGGATGCAGGATATTACATAGTGCTAGATAAGTCTCACTGTGATTCAGCTTTATCTATCTGTTCATTAACATCCCTGGTATGCACAAACTTAGTTGATTTTACTCAGTTTCATATTAGCAATTTAAGGAATGCAGGCAGCTCAGCTTCTTTTTCCTTCCTGAGTCACTCTTCTTTCTCTCCATTATGCCCATGTCTCTCTTATACTGGGGAGCCCAGAACTGGACACAATACTCCAGCTGTGACCTCACCTGTATTGAAAAAAATAGGAAGGATCACCTTCCCAATGCAGCCCAGGATACCATTAGCCTTCTTTGCTGCAAGAGCACATTGCTGTCTTGTTGGGGGTTGTGCTAAAGACCCATTTCACCACTGACTTCTTACCGGCCACCAGCCAGAACATTGCTGCCTGGTTGCTCAGGAGAAGCTTTATTCCCCAGAAAGTTCCCCAGGTGTTTCTGGAGAGCATGCCCAGCTCTGCCACACTGACAGGCATGGCAGAAAGTGCTGCCTTTGCCAGGATTTGAGCTCAAGGCTGAGTCTGTGCTTCCCAATGGAACAGTTTGGACCTCCTGGACTGTGAACAAAGGCAGAGAGCTCAGCTGTGCGCTGCCTGCTCAGCTGCCCCCAGGTATGGCAGAGCAGAACAGTTTCACCTGTTTATGACAGGAAGGTTTGTGAAGATCCTCATTTTCTGCACAAGCTAGCTCACAGGTTTTGTGTATGATTTTCACATTAGTCGTGCTCCTTCAGTGTTGGTACCTGAGAAAGGGGTTAGCTGCTGTCCCCATCAAAAGCACAGAGCACTAAAATAGTTCCACATGGCACAACACAGCCCCAAGTGACAAAGCATGCATTATTTTCCTCTCCCAGAGTGTCTGGAACAAGCCATACTGAATGATGTGTCACATATTAAGAACAACTTTATTTTTATCCTGATGGAATTCCAGGAAGCTAACTCCAGTGCCCTCACACTGACTGAAAATGCATAATGTGTCCCAATAGCTGCAGGCAGGACAAGGCAAGTATGTAAAAGGGACATTTAATTAGTTGTTCCATAAGGAACAGAAGTGTTGTTACATAAATGGTGTGTTTCTGACAAGCTTGAAGGTATTTAATGATTTATAGCACTAGAAGAATTGTGATACATTCAGTCTAGAAAGGCTGTGAAGTTTGAGACAGATAATTTTAAGTTTCTTTAGTGAGGTTTATTGGAATTTAAAATAAATTCAAGAGAAAGCCATGTTGCATGTCCTTTTAGCCTTTAAGCAAGTTCCTATAGTTGGAGTAGGACAGTATCTCCAAGTTCAAATTGTTTTGGTTGTATCGTTCAGTCCTGCAAAAAAAGTGGAAATCAACATCTTTAATATGATGGCACAGTTGTTCTAATTAATATTTTAGAATAATTGCTCTTGATTATCATGCGCAGTGCAACACCCACACAAGCTTACTCAGTGGCAAGGCCCCATTCTCAGCATGCTGCAGTTGGATCTTGTTCCATCTGCGTGAGCAAGAAAAAATGTGTTTGTGTTTGAGCAATTTGCAGTGTATTAAGGTGAGTGTGAAGATACTTTGTTCTTCTGACCAACAACACTGGGCACCATTTACTGGACTCTGCTATTGTGTCTCTTAGATTTCCAGCTACATGTGGGTACTACAAGTCTTTCTTGAAATACAGGATTTCTAATTGTGCCCAGCAGCCTCCTTGGAGTGCCAATCAGATCCTCAAAACATGTAACTGAGGAGATATTTTTCCCAAATGCACTAGAAGTATCTGATACTCCTGGTGAAAGGAACTGAGAGGGAACCAGGAAAAACAGAGTTTGAAAATTAAAATCAACCCTGTGGCCAAAACTTTTTTCCAAACTTCATAAATACTTTAATGCAGAAAGCTTCTCCAGTCAGACAAGTAAAATGTTATACCACGCTATTTTCTTGTCTGTTGGAAAGCAGTGAACAGAAACAGTTAACGTTCTTAAAACAAAATTTAGCTATGCAAATTTTCCTGCAGAAATGAACATCTTAGGTGTTGTGATATGAAGCAATAAAATTACACCAAAAAATTTTAGATATTTAAATGTCAGAACTAGGAGGTGCTAAACACAGTTAATAATACAATAATATTTTCTGAAGGAGAAAAAAATGAAAAGGTGAAAAAAAAAATTAGTTAGCATAATAATAAGGCTTAGCTTTTAGCAGCTGTTTTACATCTTCAAGCCATTGCTAAATTATTAACTAATTGATACCAGATCCTGCACATGCTAGCTCAGAGCAGATTCACGGGGAGGAAGCCAGCAGAGTGCTATTGTTGGCTGGGTAGGTAGACAAATGTTGCAATGTGAGTGGTAGGAAGTAGTAATGTTACCATATACAGCACAGTACCAGGCCCTCTGAGCACTGGTTCTAGGAGTAGTAACCTTGCCTTTGAAAGGATATAATTGTTCTTATGGGGTTGCCTTACATGGAAACCAAAATGATATCAAGCTTTAATAATTAAATTATGCATCAAGTCAGGGAAGGATGGATTTTTTCTCAATAGAACACAAGAGACTACTTGCTTTGGTGACCTAATTGCTGCAGCTTTAAAAAAAAAGAAATTATTATGATAGCTGATTAAAAGGAGCCAGGGAGCTTATTCACATTTGCCAAGAGCACACAGCAAATCAAGCTTTATGACTTGAAATGAACTCAGTGCTTTGTCCAGATTAAATTAAGAAAGGCGGTCACTGAAGTGAGGAGTTCTGAAGAGCACTTGAGATTGGAACTATGAGAAATGAACAGCAGAACTGAAATGAGAAAGGTATAAGAGAGACAGAAGCCATTTTCTTTTCTTACCATTTATTTTCTTCAGAGGCTAGTGTGCAGAGAGAGGGGAAACTTTTTGAGGAGCAAGAAACCACAGCAACCCATCCTATAAAGCTGCATTAAAAATGTAGTCATGGAAGTGAGTGGGCAGTGATGGGAAATCTTTGGCACACGTCTAAGCAGTACTCGTGGGACTGCTACTGCACCTGGACACTGTCAGGGGAGCTCATTTTGTTGTCTGCATGAGGGATATGTGCCACAAAAACTAAAACAAAATCAGAGGATTCTGCCACTACAGAGATTTCTCTATAACATACCTAAGTTTTTGGAGATTCATGGTACATTCTGGGTTTAAAAAGTAGTAAAAAATATAAATGATGAAGTCCAGAAAGGAGATTCTAGGCAACATTGCAGGCTGCTGTGTTCTGGCAGCCTCAGCCTTCCTTGTGCGGCATACACAGGATACCCTTGCCTAAAATAAGGAGGATTTAGGTATGGAAGGGTTGAATTCCTTTGTCTGAAGTCCACATCTGCAGAAGGCACTCTTGTTTCCTCAGCTGTCAAGAGAAAAAAATTCCTCTGATCTCTCTTACGTGAGAGATCTCCAGGAGATGAAATGTTATCTAGATGTACTTTCTCCCTGTTCACTGACAGTGAGCTTAGGGTGGCTGAAAAACAGACTGCTAAATTTTAGTTTGCCAGGGCACATGACTCACCAGAAGTGACATTGCCAAGCTGTTATGTGGACCTGGAGCCTACAGCATTTAGTAAACAGAGGAGAGAGAAGCACATAAAAGCTCTTACCCTTCAATGTGATCAGCTCATGGCTACTCTAAGGATTCGTGACAAGTACTCATGGGGTCCTCCATCCCTCAGCTGCTCTGCTCATGCAAGTGACACACCACAAGACTGAAGAAGTACCCAAAGTGGAGCTGCCGAGGGCAATCAGGTTGGACACAAAAGGCATGGGCAGCTTATGAGATGCAATTCCAGCTCTTCCCAAATATTTTACAGTTTCATGTCATGTAAACTGCAGTATTTCAGATTACCTGCCCAGGGCCAGTGGGAGATAGAGGATTTAGCTCAGAGCATGTGTGTCCTGATTCACCCAACCCACACAA
Source organism: Aphelocoma coerulescens (assembly GCF_041296385.1). NCBI lineage: Eukaryota > Metazoa > Chordata > Aves > Passeriformes > Corvidae > Aphelocoma > Aphelocoma coerulescens. The sequence continues at coordinate 14,012,157 of NC_091015.1, forward strand.
GGGAAGCTAGAAATCTCTTCCACAATTATAAACATATGTCACTGGCAGGATCTTTGCCCATTGCCATTAAATAACTTTGTTATGATTCCTGCCACGTGGAAAATGTCTCAAAAACATAGTTAATGGAATGCAAATACCAGCTGGCCAGGTTATGTCTCCAGTGCAAGAATACCTTTGGAAACATGAGGGTATCAGTTCTTGGTACTTACAGAGTGGAATGGCACACAAGCTGCTGAGAGACTCCTCTGAATCTTCCCACTTAACAGACCATGAATGTTGCTGTGGTGCTCTGCACGGTTTGTTCTGAAATGGAGTCTTGTTAAACATTTTTCAAGGACCTTTCCTGAACCTGGGCTGTTTTTCAAAGGTGTCTATGGGAGTTAGCTGTTTCTCAAAGATGTGTAGTGGAAGTTGTTCTTTGTTCTTTTGAATGTCCTTGTATGGGCAATTTATGGCAGCTGCTTAAAAATGCCACTGAAGCTTAATCAATTAGGCGACTTGCTATGTTAAAAAATACATAAAGGAACCATGACAATTTTAATGAGGCTTTTCCATTGGTTTCTATGACTTCTGCTATTTTGTGAAATATGCCCTGTGAATTACAAATTCTTTTATTGAGAGAGGGAATCTTGGCTAAGGCCCCAAGGTTATTACTCACTGTATTCAAAGGGTACTTGGGATCTTTAATTTCCAACTGGAGAGCTGGCAGAAGGACAGTAGGTTTAACATTTCCTCTGAAGGATGACACCTCTAAAAGTGCCACACGCTGCTTATTACTGCAGTACACTGGATGGGAGCCAAAGTCCCAGTATGGGACTTGAACCCACAAGTAGTTGGCTGTGAGACAGACATGCTACCCACAGAGTCAAAATGACATCTAGTAGCATCTTAATTTAATAGAACACTTTTTTCAATGGCAGTTTCTTGTCTTGCATTCCTACAGTCTGGATCACTGAAAGTTTATTTTTCACTTCAGCATGCATTTAAGGAGAATGTCACTGTGCTTTCTTTTTCTGTATTATTTTGGGCAACTATAAACAATATACTCTTTAAAAGTTGTGTCCGTTTGAAAGTAAACATTTTATCACCAGTTCCTCTAAGATTCTTCAAAAGTTATGGCAAGAAAAAGATCTAACTTGTTTTAAAAATTAGCTGGTGACACATCTAATTCGATATAAGGTCCCCATAGCCATGAATAATCATACCTTTTTACAGTTGTTTTCAAAGATGTGAAGACTGAAGGCGTGACTGGTTAATGAAACCTCCTTTTCTGAAGCACAGCAAGTTTTTCAACACAGAAATCTACCACTTATATCCGGAAGTGCAGTAATTTGGGTCCCCAGATATCTTTGTGGCTACTTGGTAAGAGCATGGTGTCAAAACCTGCCATTCTAGCTGGCAAATACACAGCATGGAGTGAGGCAGAAGGCAGTGGGGTGCCGAGGGAGAAGGAGGAGGGATCTGAGCTGGGGGAGTGAAGGAGTGAATGCATCTAATGGAAGACAAAGATGGACAACACTGGAAACACTTGGGGCAGAGCTTTCTCGTTCTGGCACAAAAACCCAGCACTTGTGCCAGTGATGGAACCAAGGCTCTTTCTGTGTTTTATTTCTTGGCTTTTGGTCTGCAAAGGGTTGAGCACTGATCGCCTAAGCACAGATCCAGCTTTGCAGGTGCCTGGGAATGGAGCTGAGAGAACACTGCCCCAAGCCCTCCCAGGCCAACTGCTCCTCTCGCTTAAATGAGCTTCCCAGTATTGGAGTTTTTGCATAATCCAGGATTAAACTGTGAGAGCTTTACAATGTGTTTGCCCTCCAGATCTGAAAGTTTATTTTTGACCATAGCTAATAAATAGTTAATACTCACATTTGATTAAAAGAAACCTTTACTAAGAAAAAAACAAACCCAAAGCAAAACTCATAAACTCCGTAAATATCAGAGAGATTTTAAAAAAATAAATATATATAAATAAAACATTAGAGCACTCAAGGGAAAATAATGCCATTTTGATCTCGGTTAGAAAATATATTTGTCAGCATTTAATGAAAAATATAACCTGTTCTGTCAGTAACAGAATTTTTAAGATTGGTGAGGATGATACTACTTCAAAAGGACTGCCAGTAATTTATCTGTTCATTTGAATGCATCAGTTAGAACACAAGTTGTTCCTCACTGCAAGATGAAGTTGGTGGGATTTTTAGCTAGCCTGAATTTCTCAATGGGGCTCTCAGGCCCGGCTTGGAAACCAGTTCCACAGTAACCTTCCAGTGGTGTCAGAGACCCCTGGCCTTGGGGGCAACCCCATGACCTTCGAAGCTCTAGGCACTCACGGAGCTCTTCTCTGTAGCTACCAGTGGGATTTTAGGTTATTTTCCCTAATGTAAGCATAAAAAATGGCTACATTAATCATAGGTGACTTTCAAAGCACCTCAAGAAGGAGATGCCTATAATTTGTAGATCCCCAAAGATCTCAGAGCCTAGACACCAAAGCCAAGTCCAATGTATTGTTGTCTGATGGTGGCTGTTTTATCCAGTACTGTAAATATGTCACAAGGTCAATGGCACTGATCTTGATGGCTAACTTTTTGATATTTGGAATTAGATGATCTACCCTATGGTCAGTATGAACTATTCAAAAGATGCATGCTCCCTTAGCAAACTACATTCCTGAGAAGAGCAACCTAACCTTTTTAAATCACAGTTCATATTTCTCTGTCTTTTCTTGGCTTATTCTTGGCATTAAAAACTGTTGTAACAACGATATCATCAAGGATGATCTACAAAGAAGAAAAACACAATAGGAAATATTTTTAGAGGTGAAAAACCATTGGTGGTGTTCTTGCCTCATGGCTGACTTTTGTTTGAAATCTGGTCTCCCCTACTGATGGGACCATTGATTTCTGAAAATAATTAATTGGTTTTGGAAGTCAAATCCCCTCATTCTTCCCATAACAGTTTTGAGCACCCATCACAGCTTTGCATATGCTCAGCCACAGAGTGGGGTCCTCATCCAGGATGTGATCTCTATGTGTATCTCAGACCACTAATTAAACAGTACATTTGCCAGCAGGATTCATTATTGAGAAGTAACTCAGACATGCATATAACTGTTACAAGCAAACAAACAAAAAAAAAAGAAAAGTAATCAGGGACAACTGTTGGACAAACATTTACTTATGTGTCTATTAATTAGTTAACCAGAAATTCATAAGTAATTCTCACAGATTTAATATGGAAGCTATTGAATGACAGTGTGTGTATTTTAATTCCATTTTGAGGGTGTTGTGATAATACCAGCTCCATTCTCCATCCAATACTTTTCTAATAATCCTAGATTGGCATTAGATGAGAGTTTCATCTCTAATTTAGAAAAAAACCAGAAGAGCAAAGAAGCAAGGACTGAAACCAGGAGTAGCATCTCAAAAATTCTAAATTATAGAAGCTAAGCAAAAAGAGCCCAAATGTTATTTTTAGTCTAGAAGTTTATATGCCATATTTAGACTATGAGGGAGGAACTGGTAAACGGAATGGTTTTGGGCAGCACGTTAAAGAAAAAAAAAGTAATGAACCAGAAGGGAATATTAAACAAAAGCTGCTCTACAGCACTATACAGGTAAGGGGAATTTCCTCATTGTCACTGGCATTTGCAGTTACGGAGTTAAATGGCTTTGAGAGCCTGCTCCACAGTTCCAAGGCATACACTACAAGGCATAGAAAAAGGAAACACTTCTTATAAATACATCACAGTGTCACAAAATGTGTAAAAATGACTGCAGTTTAGCCTGCAGTGAAAAGATTTTAGTTAATGCACTAAGTATGAAATCTGTTAAATTCAGATTTTTTCACTTCAACAGCTCTCAGTACATGTGAAGTTTTCTTGTGTGTCTTTAGAGAGACAAAATGGCCATGGGCCTAAATTGTTAACTCAGTAATTTTCACTACCATTCCTTTAACGTGGTGTTCAGGTTTGTAGATTATATAATTATTTTCATTGGAAAGCACTTTTTAACATCTGGGAGTCATTTGAAAGAATGTAATCAACTTTGTCTTTTTTTTTTGGAGAATATCTTCTGTTAATATTTAACCCATAACTGATTGCATGATTTACCAGTTTAACCCTGACCAACTTCTGAAATTTATCATCCGTGGTTGTTACTACACAAATCTATCACAGTAACAGAACTTTTTCCCAGTTCTGTCTGTGTACAATGCTGTTCTTGTCTATGACAGGCTGCTCCATTCATGCTGCTCTGCTGCCTTAGTGGGGCTAACACAGAGAACAGGAATTTCCTAAATGGGGTGGGACATCTTCAGCGTGAAGCTTATTTTTTGATTGTAAAAGTCCTTTCCTTTTCAACAGTGGGCCAAATCCTGACATCTATCCTTATTTCCTGCATTAAACTTTATGTTTTCAGTCTTTAATATATGGTATTATGTAGTATAGCGTGACTCAGGAAACCCTTAGAAGTTGATCAGATAACGTAAAAAGAATGCAAAGGTGATTATAAATAGCACACTACAATATTCCTGGGCTAGGATCCTCGGATTTTGTGGCCTCTCATAGCTTCCCAGATTTTGTCCAAACAAATTTCAGCTATTTTTCAAGACTCTAGAGGGCCAAATTGTCTTACCCTTACTTTCCATTCACCCCTTCCCCCTTTGAGTGAACTAAGAGGTCAAAGAGGGGCTGGGGAAAAAGGCCAAAAAGAACAATATAGCAATAGAAAGGGCAATATACATCTTTTAAATAAGGTCTAGGAAAGGTCATATAGTAAAGAAGTGAGGAAAAAAAAAAAACCAAAATAAAAGGGCAGGTGCAAGCAAGAGAGCTATTAAATCAGAGATGAAATCAAATTGGGGAATAAATCAAACAATAGAGTCTAGACAGAAGAAAAGGTTGCAGGCCCTAAAAGTGCAGGGAGAGAGAATATATCAATGGAGACGAGACAAATTAGGATTTGCACACTTGTAGTGAAAGAGTGCTCAGTAGAGCACATCTCATAGGGGAGAGAGATGCATGGGGGAAATTCATCTTCTGTGTATACAGTGAGTGTGCAGAAATCACAATCAGTTTGTTGCCTGATTCAGAAGGACCAGCTCGGATTGCTTAATATTGAGTCTTGTCATGATGGAGGAGAGCAGCATCCTCCACCCAGTCAGAGACTCAGTGTTGATAATATCTGTGTCCAAACAGAGAAAGTGGGGAAGTTGAGAGAGTTCCCCAGACATAAATCATGTCCTGGTTACGTAGAACTTGAGTCTCCCTTCCTGCCATGGCAATACCACAGGCACTTGGAGGAATCTTTAATTTGGTTTTGCCCTCAACTTTTGAAAAGAAAAGTTTCTGCACATTTTTGGAGAGATCTCATTCAGCTGAAGGTAAGAGCTGTGATGGTTGCATGTATGGAAGATGGATGGTTTTGCTGTTGTCTGATCCACAGAGCAGTTACGCTGTAACCATGCATATTATTGCCCCTGTAATTGCATCCATCATACCTCCTGTGAAAACAAACAAATGGGCTCCCATACTCACTTAAAACTAGATAAACAACTGTTCTTTGGCAATGTGACAGGTACTTATTGCCTGCGAGTAGCCCATAACAGATAGGAAGGACAAGGATTAGGGTGGATTTGTAACCCATAAATTGTAGGAATCCGCTTGGGAGTCTCCAAGCCAGACTCTTCTCTTAACTTTCCTTGAGTTATGCCCATGGATAAATCTGTCCTTCTGTCGAAATTCAGTGAAACTTTGTGCTGTCTCCTTTTACTGTGTCAATCATTTACAGGTCATAAAGGCTAGAGCTTCAGCAAATCCAAATTAGCCTGGCAATTTTTTCCTCCCAATGAAGGATGAAATGTTGCATTTTCTCTGGCTCTGTATAAAAAATGCACCAGATGAAATTCATTAGAAATCAGTGAAAATGCTGCAGAATCATGATTTTGTTCATATTGGTTCTGAAAAAGCTAAAAACAAAATTGCCACTTCTAAAATATGTCTACTGATACACGAAAAGAAATCAAACTTCTGCTTGTTTTTTGCTTTTGCCCATAATAACTGAAACTACAAAGTAATTAACCAAAACCAACCAAAACAAAACAAAGAAAACCACAGCAAAGCAAAACAAAACAAAAAAATCCAGAGGATTAGCTAAGATTCTAAACACTAAATTACTGCATGGGTACACAAATTCAACATTAGACCAGATGTGACATTACTCATCTAATTTACGTGGACCATGTGGATAGTGGGAAGCCAGCAAGCTGAATGAGGAAGTCCACACAAGTTGAAAGCAATTTAGGTCACAGAGACATCGCAGGCAGGTCTGACAGAGAAAGATGAACACTCCCTCAGCTCTTTGCTGCTCTTCATCTGCCAGACAAAATGTTTCAGTGCACTTCTAAATTCAATCCAAAGTCACTCAGGGTTGAAACTATCACAGGTTCACCAGAGCTTTGCAGCCTGTGCAGCCTGGAAGCCAGCAGCCTAAAATACTGAAAGCACTTTTAAAACTTGGAAACTAGGTTTTATTTGAGTAATAGCTAAAGGAATAAACTTACTATGGAGGAAGTCTAGAAGGAAATACAGTAAACTGAGAGTTTGTAAATGAACTCTCTCCTGCACTGTGTCCTGGACAGACAGGGACATTCTGACAGGGTTGCTCTGAGTATCAGCAACTCAGTGTTATTCTGGGTTGTGACAAAATTTACAGTTTGTTTTGATTATTCCACCAAATTTCTTTCTTTCTGTGATCTCTGTTGAACCTCTGTTCCCAACACTTCTCAGAGCTCCAGGCTCTCTTCTGCTTTGCTGAGTCCCTCATGTTCACCTTGTATCCAGAAAAATCCCTTTTCCTGTACCCCACTATGCTCTGTTGTTTCCTCAGGGGGCAGGGCCTTACTCTTCTTCAAAGTTCCTTCCAACCCAGAGCAAAAGAAGCAAGGAGGCTTCTGTTGTACTCCCCTCTGAAAAAAACCCCAAAGCTGGCATGCATTAACACATGGTTCCCACGGAGAACAACAGAAGTCTTTGCAGTAACCTCATGTCACCAAGGGGGGGGTTAATAAGTTCAACACACCAGCTATAGTCCAGCGGTAGCCTGATTTAGCTATAAGCATCAATTACCTGATGCTTAATACCTGCTGCCTTTCAGGGGTCCAACTCCTATCTGCACACCCAGATCTTTGGGGAAGCTCCAGCCCCTCTCCACCTGTGGTCCCTCAACTTACATCTTCCAATTTAGAGTTAGGTTTGGAAACTCTTGGGTTTGTGCACCCTAAATCAGATGCTCTGGAAAGGATGACATTTTCCTGAAGGTGAGACAACCCATCTGATCTGCATTTAAATGTGTTAAACAGACTTCACATCACATTTTCCTTGGGCAGGATGATTATTTCTGACCACCAGCTGGGAGCCATTGGGAGCTGCTGCCTCTGCATGGCTGCCTCCAGAAGTATATCTCTGCTGCTTTGGCCAATCTGTGTCTAATTTCCCCCCATGTCTCCCTGTAAACAAGCTTTGCTTTGATTAATCTGTACATAATTTTCCTGTATGTCTCCCTGTAAACAAGCATTGCATTTCAGTTTAACAACAGCCTTAGCAGTGATGAGCATAAAATATAGCAGAGTGAAACAGAACAGCAGGGTGGCAGGAGCAGAAGAAAGCTACCTGGAAAATCTGAGACATAGTCTGACCACTGGTTCATGTTTCCTGACTTTAAAATGGGACAGGCAGGAAGGAGTATATGCAGCCAATGGAACTAGAGGAGGCAGAGTCAAACTAATAAAATTAAGGCAGAAATGGAACAAATGGTAAAGGTGTCATATGGATAGGGCATTGTGAGAGCACTAAAAGAAATAAAGGACTGGAAAGGATGTTGTTTCTCCTCAGATTGCAACCAAGAGCAGATTTAATGACCAAATGACCAGAAGCAACAGCATCTTTTCCCTTTTTTCTACATGTTATGGCCTGTGTGATAGTAGTTTATTCTTCTAATCACAGCAGCTCAGGCTTAAATCTGTTCCTGTTCCAGGAAGGTAAAACATAAATGAATAATGAAGCTTTGCAGGGTGTCAGTGCAAATCTAGTTCTGAAAAGGATCCAGGTTCTTGGGGAAATTACCTAACAACTCACTTAGGTTTGAGTCCTTGATGTTTCATAGTTTTGAGCTGATAGTTTAACAACAAATAGTTGTTTCTTCTTGTGGAAGTATTGGTGGGTACAGATAATTTCACACAAATGGGTTACTTTCCTTTGTCTTTCCTTTCCTGTGAAACACTTAATACTGTTCTTTGGGAAAATCTCAGCCATGTGCTGCACTTGAATAGAAGGAAGGGATGTTGTGACAGCTAGCAGGGGCTTTCTCTAAAGGTGCCTGGTGTGGTTGTATCACTGTATGTTCCTCCTTTTGATTCTTCTGCAATGTTCTGTATAAAGACAGCTGCTGCAGATTGAATAATGCATCTTGAGCATATTAAATATATCCTGCATATTCAACACTGAAAATAAATATCAGATTCTCATATTACTGTGCATTGTTCAATAAATTTGGCCCATTGTATGTCATTTTTCTAGCATGGTTTGTTTTTATCTGTCTCACCATTTAGCAATTTATTTGCCTCTTTTCTTTCTTTTTAATTTTAAGATATTACAATTACCCCAGCATTGTTCAGATAGAAAGAAGTTTTCTCTTCTTTCAAAGTCCCCAGGTAAACTCTGAAATAAATGGCATATTGCTGTTGTCTGATATTTACTTGGATCTGAAACTTCATATAATTCACACCATAACAGACTGTATTTTACAATCAGGAGGCTGAATCCATGGTTGGCACAACTCCACTGAACTCACTGGAGTTGAACTGCTTTATTGAATTGCCTTGTGAACCTATGTATTGTAAGTGGATGTGCTGTAGTCCTTGGAGTGGAAATATCAATGCCTTTCAATATTGCACAAATTTAAGTATAGCCCCAAAGTCCTTTAATTCCTCTAGGGGCATCATGTTTTTTTATTAGTTTTATTAATGAGTGGGGAGGGTCTTTCTCCAATATGCTTCATTAGCCTATGCTGGTAGAGAGGTTGTACTTTGAGTCTTTCTCAATTGTAAAATTGGAAGCATCTCTATGACGTAATCACTTTATGAGGGTATTTGAAACTGGAACTGTACTTCTGGGGATGAGATCACATCATAGGCATTGACCAGTGTGGTTATTTCAGTGCTCAAAATACTTGGGGGAAATCACTTCTGAGAATTACTTTGTTATTTTAAATGTGGTTCTGTGCTGCTTATCCCACCCACCTCTAAGCCTGGCCTTCAGCTACTTGGACTGTCCTACTTCCCCTCCACTCAGCCAACTTTAGCTTTAGCTGACACGTCTTTTTTGAATTTCTAGTTCCCAAATGAAAGCTGTTGCCCCATGGATCACTGTTTACAAGTGTGTTCATCAGTCCACCCACCAAGACCCCTTATTTCAGGTCTGAACTTGAACTGATGCTCATCCATCATCACCATCTCCCACTCCTGTTTATTTCAGCCATGCCTATACCAGGAAATAGCACATCCATAGTTGCTGATATTGTTTAATTATGAGGTTGCTTTTGCCACACCAGCCCCCACTCTTGCAAATGGGGATTTGGAGAACAGTGTGGGGCTGTGATTGTTCCCAGTGGACAGAAGGGTCAAACAACTTCAAGGAGGATGGAATTCTGCTGCGTCCACACAAACTGTCACATGCCCCTTGCTATGCTGAGCTGTTTGACATATTAGCAGTGATGTAGCTGATTTGTAAATTCTAGAGGGTCTGATTATGATTTTCCTGTTCTGACTGGGAAATGATGACCTGGACTGGGAGTACCCTGTAAGTAACAACCAGATATACTGAGATAAAAACCAGGATCTCATTTCATTTGTAGGCTGCACCTGCTGTTGAAGGACTGCCTTTTCCCCTGCCTTCAGTACAATGTTAATCAAATGAGTACCAATAAAAACATGGTAACAAATAATCCTACTTTTAAGTCTTAATTAAAATTACATTTCACCTTTGGAAGAAAGGTTATACCTTGATGTTGTTTATTCTGGCTTTTTCACACACGCTTACTGTGTACTAAACTGTTACTCCAGGTGATGACTATCCAGGAGTTGGTCGATTTCAGAAAACACATTTTTCATTAGGGGGAAGAAATCACTGCACAGTTTACAAATATATTCTGGAAATTTATTGCTAGCAGTAGCTAAAGCCAAATTATAAACTGAGCTGTAAATGTTCTGTTTAGATGATTCGGATTTTCAGAAAAATCCTTGCACTGTTCGTATCTGTGCTTCCAGCTACCTGGATTTCTCTGGATGGATCCTAGGGAGCACACACAAAAAACATACCAAAATAACAAGGTAAGTGAGTATTTAAAGTTCCTCAGCTTTTAGATGTCTTGAATATATAGCTACAAACTTTGATTAATACCAATACAGCAAACAGCACCCATTCTGCAAACAAGCAAGGAACCTCATATTATCACACAGGAACATGTGTCCCTCCCCCCCTAACTCCCCCACCTGTACAGACTAAGAGGGTTACTCCATATGGAGGACTAGCTAATGATAATAGTAGCTAGTCAGCTACTGATCTTTAAAAAAAATACTCTTATCCTCTTGTAAGATATTTGTTCATGTGGACTAGCAGCAAGTCTTTGTATGTATGTTTCTTGGCTGACTTGCTGCCATCTAAAGCAAGTCTTACTCATTTATTCAACAATCTGTGCAAATTTAACATCATTTGGTTAATGATTTCCCTGCCAAATTCAGAGAGACAATTGTATTTAACTACAAACCTCATTTTAATATCCTATTTAAAAGTCTAATTGAACCATCACTATTTTGCCTTTGATTTTTTGTATCTTTGTGTGTTGTCTTGGAGATTTTGATGCTACGTCCTTCCAGCTTTATTGATATTTATAACAGGGACAGCATGTTTCTAGAGGCATAAAAGGGTGGAGAAGTGCTCCTGATGGGATGCATTTCAGGTTACAAAAGGTCTAAGGGGGACACTTCACTTCTCTAAGATGGTGATGCTCTATGAATGAAAATATTAAAAGAAAACAAGCAGCTAAAACTGGAGTACATGTTGTGGAAATCATGTTCATGGAATTAGCTATGGGACTTCAGGCCCAAAAAAATGAATACAAACCCCAAAGCCAGCTTTTTGAAGATTTTAGGAAAAATAAATATGTTAACATCTGCAAATAATCCCTTCTGTGAGCAAGAAAAATACATAGATTATTAATAAAAAAATGTTGAGTCAACATACATTTTCAATAAGGCAGTTTGACTGTAAAATATTGAAATGTCTCTTGTAAAACAGGTCTAGCCTTTAATGGGTACTGGGATGAGGTACTTGTTGGCAAACTACTGCTGTGAAAGGACTGTAGGATCTAGTGCAGCATTTCCCAAATTCTGAAATCCAAAGTATAATCATCGCATATGTGACGACCACATTTATAAGTAAGATGGTTCTGATGCTGTAGAAACCCCCAAGTTTTGCACAGTCTAATAAAAAAAATGAGAGACAAGTACATAAAGCAGTGATTTTTACCAGTTTCATTACTTTCCAGTGTTGTAGCAGTAGTCATAGGAGAAAAACCAGAAAGACATAAGCAGATTACTTCAGGAGGGCTGTATTCTCTGTAATTTATTCCTGGGATGGCCCAACATCCACGTTTATCTCTGTAACAGGAGCAAGGCATCCATTTTCTCATGCACAGATTGAGTAATGTTACTGCCATATTTTATTTCCAAATTAGAGGAAATGTCACTCAATGTTCATATTTAAAATGAGAAGGAAGAAAAGCATTCCCTTCATTCAGTTTTAAAAAAAAAAAAAGTTAAATCTGTTAAATATCCACTGACATTTGTATGAACCAAAAGCAAAGCAAGCAGCACTGGAGTAGCACAGTTCACATATTGTATCAGGTAATATACATCATTTTTTAGACTGAAGTATTTCAATTTTATGTGTGGTAAACAATTTCACTGGTTGGTTTATTATGCAGAAGGCCCAGGGAAATCTTCTGGAGCCAGGACGCAAAGATGACCTGTTTGCACCCTATAGACCTATGGAAGCATCTCACACTAAGCACTCGGGTAAAGAGAGATAAACTGTATCTATATGGCACACCTGCAAATACAGAGGACTCAGCTTCCTATGAGAAGCTTAGAAATAATTCAGCCATCTGCTTCTCAGATCACTCAGTCCAAATATAAATAATTTGGACAGAACATAAAGGAGATTTCTTTTGTTGTCTCTCCCACACATATTCAAAACCAATCTTGAATTTGAGATCTTTCATTCAAAATGATAGACCAGGCTACAGTCTCTACTGGGAATTAACATAAAGCATTACCTATAAAAGGAATTAAAGTGCTGGTATCTGCATGCACTTCTGAGCAGCTGGTCTATATTTGATGTATATCTCTGTTCCTGGCTCCATTCTAGAAAGGGACAGTACAGAATGAGCTAACTGGCAGACATCTCTGAGGATCCTCCTTTGAAATCAGCAGGAATTTTAGCAGAGTTTCCTTTCTTCTCTGCCTGCATGGATAAGATCCTGGCATGCTTGAACCTGCTGTGCTTGTGGCTGCTTTCGTCAGTGCTGGAATCTGCTGGGCGGTTTTGTAGGAGCATCCCAGGGAAACCAGGTTTCTCAGCCTGTGGTTATTGGCTGTCCTGGCAGTAACACAAGCTCCAGGTCCTTCAGAGCATTTGAGCTCTGTTTGGTTTTTAGGAAAACGTACTTGATTATGTTCTTAAAATCTTAACACTTCACTTTCAAATATTTTTTCCACCAGCTGTTGTCCAATCCCGCAAAATCCTGAGCACTGTCAGCAGTCACAGGGCTTTAGCTGGACAATTACATCTTTGCAGTGCTGCTGCCATGTTTCACTACTGGAGCTGGAAGCTGAATAGTTTTGTCCAGATAGACTTATTCTTCCACAGTGAGGAAATAAAATATTCACAGTAGGTTATGTTAGCTGTCTGTCTGAGCTGCCTTCACACATCCAAATAGCTGCCCTATTTTTCACACAAGCCAGCAGCCTTCCTGAGTTTCATTACCTGTATCAATCTTAACACTATTTAAATGAAAAGGAAGAGCTTTAAAATGTGAGAGAACAAGCCTAGATATTTTCCCATGGGGCACCTCTGAGCACAATAGTATCTTCGCTTCAACATTTTTTCTGTGTCTCTTTCAAGCTAACCACATCCAGACTGTGGACATGCCAGGAAATGCCATTCTGGGACTAATTTACTGGTACTGAAAATGTTATTTCCAGAACTGTCACTTTCCAAGGGAATTTGAGTATCCACAAGTATTTCAGCTGTAAGGATCCATTTTCTGACATTTGGGATCCATCTGCACTTCTGTCCAGCTGGAACCAAATGGGCCCCATCCATCTGTAATCTCCCTGAAACTGTCCAGGACTGTCAAGGAAATTGCACTATGACCACACTGGAACCAGTGTTGGTGTTGGCTGGTACAGTTCAATGCTTTGTGTGGAATGAGATTTAAATGAGATCATTTCACTACTCTTTTGGTAAATTCTGTTGGGAAACAGCTGGAGGCAATGATTTCATTGCCTTATTATTAGCTGTGTTATAGGACACAATAGAAGCAGAAAAGAATAAGGGTTGTGTCAGAAATTTATGTAAAATTGTTCTCTCCTGCCCAGGCACCAACACTGGGTAAACAAAACACTGATCAGATCTGAATCCCAAGAGCTGGCTAAAAATGGAAGGACACATCAAATGGGGCTCCACATGGGCTGGGTTTAGCTTGTTTTTTTTTCATTAACAGATGATGGAATAGAGATTATACAGATGGTAGAAACCCGAAAGGGACTTCAGGAATATTTAGCACAGAGCAGCCCTTGAACAAAAAATAATCTTGACAAGCCGGAGCCAGTCTGGGGGAAGTACTGGGTAGCACACCTAGGCAGAGCTAGTCTGCACAACCACATAACCTATACCAGGCAGCTCAGGAGAGCAGGAGATTACAGTGAACCAGCACAGTAACTTCAGTCAATAATTTCAATCTGTTGCCCCATGTTCTTCTTCTTTGCAGGGATCTACAAGCAAGCACAGCTGGAAATACAGGTGAGGCTGATTTTCTGCTGCACACAGCCCCATTTGGAATAAGCAACAGATTTGGCAGTCTCGAGCATTTTGAGAAGCATGGTGAGCAAAGGGAGAGAGTCCAGAATAAAGGAACAGAGAATGAGCAGAGATTTAGAAAATCCAGGTGGTTGGATTGACTGAAAGAACAAATGATATCTAGTGTGAACAAGGGATAATGGAGACTAAAACACAGTAATGGTCACCTAGGCAGGTGAAATGCTAGTGCTGGGAGAGGAGAAGTTAACACAGTCTTGTGTTTTGGACATGAAGAAATAGGTTGAATTATTACATTGAAAAATGGGACTGGACATTTGGAAAAACTCTCAGATTGTACAGGCAGGAAAGAAAAAGGCAGAGGCAGTGAAACTTATGGCTGTACAGATCTGTAAGAATGACGGTAACAAACATCTTTAAGATAGGACAACTTAGAACCAATCTTCCTTTGGGAATCTCCAACTTGCTGATCCTTCCAAGCTGGAGCAAAATGGCCATGGTCTCAACAACACTCCTGAACAGCAGCTTTCCTTCAGTGGAACTGCAACCCACAAGTGCTCCTCAAGTCCAGTCTGAAAACTGTTGAAAAGACACAGAATATCTGAAATTAATTAAAATTTCACAAAGAGATTGATCTTCCAGGAAGAAACTGTGATTTGTAGAAACTGCCACTGTTTTTTACTTAAGAGTTATGAGATAGCCTCTGTTACTGCAGACATGGGAGGGAAAAGTGGCATCTTCCTGTCTTACACCTTCTCTTCCCCTATTTAACTAAGATCTACCCCTTTTGCTGAATTTTTGAGCCTATAAAAAAAGAGAGATTGGTTAGACACGTTACAGAGATGACATCCTGTAAGAGATACTGTCTGCTAAGCCAAAACTCTCCTTTGCAATACAAAACCAGTAGTGGATTAGTGCTTATCTTGGTCTCAGTCTTATTTGGGATGGGTCAGCTGAGCATCTTCTAGAATGCATTCTGGCCCTAGGGATTATTCAAAGTGCATCCCGTAAGGAAAATAAATTCCCTACCAAGTGAGGCAAAATAACACAGTCAAACAAAAACAACTTCACAACAATCTTCAAATAGCTTCCTCAGGGTAGAAAGAAAAGGCCATATAAACTTACCTTTCTGCATAGTCCTGAAAGTCAGCAGTTCTCCTTGGTCAGGCGAAGGTGTGATCTGGTAAGGAGCTACACTACCATGAAGGCATTTGGACCAGGTGACAGTACAAGGCAGTTTGTAGTGCACTGGAGACACTAGCTACATCTTCCTCCCTTAGATTTGAAAGAAAAAATTCTGTTGTCATGCAGAGACCTTTAGTCAGGTTCTTATTTGGAAAATAATTAAGTGACAAATTTTACCTTACTCTGGAAGAGCAAATACCTGAGGAACCTCCCTGCAAAAGAGGAAAATAATCCTAAACAAGTAATTTATATCCCTTAATAAAATGTAGGGGTAATGAATGACAGTCAGGGCCTTACAAATGGGATCTGTAAGAGGAAATTATTCCTATAATCCACTGATGCTTCTCTTTGGAGGATTGCTGATTTGCTTCGATTTTCCATTTGCATATTTCCAGCCCCTCAACGCTTCTGTGAATTGTGTCTCTGCCTCCTCTTTGCCAACAGCTGGCCATCCACCTCCCTCTAAGCTGTCTGAAAAAATTTGCCCTCCCACAAGTACACTCCTTTGTTTTTTGGATAGACAGTGATAAGTGTTGAGTGTAAAAGACTCTTTGATAATTTAATTCACTTTACTGAATTATGATTCTGCATGCACCATTAGTTCAATCACAAACCAGCTACAATAAGAATTAGGTCTGTTTTGCAACATGAAGCAGACAAGGCTGTTCACTGGAGCAGTCAAGGGTGTTTAATGTTACATTTGTTGTTGACTTTGAAAACAAACACATGTGCACTGATGTACAGCAATCTGAAAGTCCCATGCAGATGTAACAGCAGTGGCATCTCGGGGATCCCGGGCTTGTGTTCAGAGATGGATGTGACAGAGACACAGCAATGCTGAGTAAGAGTCTCACATAGTTGTGCCAGTGGTACCAGGCAGTAGCTGTAGGGAAAGTGTCTGCAACCTTGTAGGAAATCAGAGGACTCAAAACTGAAAAGTAGGAGCTTCCATCATGGATAGGGGTTTCTGAGGAGCAGTGCATTTATAAATGAGAGCACTTTAGGTGGGGTGTCACTCATCTCCACTCAGGCTTGAAAGTTTGAAAGAGGAAACTTCATGTCACTGGGTTACGTTTAGTATTGAATTCTGATCAGCTTTCCCTTCTAATAACATTGACTTTGACCTTAGCAGGGCAATTTGTGACAGAGAGGTAATCTCAACTTCTCTCTCATCGCTTCTTCTTCATCACTCTTTCACCGCACATTTTAACACTCGCTCATGAGAGGTTGGCTGGGAAACCAGAACCAAACACCACCTAACTGTGGCTGAGTGCCAGCCTACAGCTACAGTCCAAAGCATATATTGCTTAAGAACCTCTCCAGTATTTATTTTGGAGAGCGTCATCACTTTCAAAATTAAGTAGTAAAGTATTTAGCATACCCTCTTCTACTTCCCTCTTGGAGCCAGATTTTTTACAGGAAGTCCCCAGTCACAAAAGTGTTTTTGGCAGGGAAATTGCTTTTAACCAGTAGTATGTTGTTCACTTATGCTATAAAGGTCTAGGCTGGTCAAGGGGAGAAGCCAACAGCTCTATCCTTGAACAGCACTGCATGACATGGAGACGGGTGAGAATTCAGTGATGACAGCTCAGAGTTGTCTCAGCACTCTCCTTATCACAGAAATGGTGCAAAGCCATTTTGACATGTAGGAAAAGTTGCCCCACTTGGTAACGTATGACAGCACTACAAAATGAAAATGTTTGCCATTTACATATGACTGGGGACAGTAAAAGGATTTTACAGCAGTAAATTTTACATATTTTTTGTTTTGCCAATCAATAAAAAAGACAGAAAATTGCTTTTTTGATGTACATCTTGAGAAGCAAGAATTTATTGCTTGACATACCTTTTCTTAAATTAGATAAGAAAATATCTCACTACCTTAAAGTCTAATGAGCTGGTAGATCCTTGTGATTTCGTACTTTTCCTGCGAAACAGCTTATAGACTTGAGCGGCTTCATCCAGCACATTTGCCATCTGCCATGTCCAAGGACATGCTCCAAAATCTATTGACATGCATACAAGATATCCAGATTAGGTCCCAACTATTAAACAAATTTTAATTGAACATATTGTTCAAGATAATTATCTGTTTCCTGTCAGAGGCTGTTGTAGCTTTCAGATCTCCCGTTGCTATTTTGTAATATTTACATTACAATGGCAGCTCAAGGTCCCAGCCAAATGAGTGTTGCCTTGTGCTACCCTCTGCCCATGCACACACACCAGCAGGGCAGGCCCTGCCCCAAAGAGCTTATTGCCAATGCCATTAACACAGAAGTTTCTTATTGACATGTTTTTGTATCATAAGGTTCCATTACACTGAGGCAGCAATAAACCTATGATCCCCATACTATTTATGGATTGCTTCATTACATTTCTTTTAAAATGCAATATAAATGTCTAAACTGCTATAAATACATCAGCATTGCTGCTTATCTTGCTTGTTAAACTGGCAGCTTTGTAACCTCAAGACACTGCAGCTGTGTAATCTTTCACATCTATCTGGCACAAGAACCATGTTTTTTTTACTTTCCCTGCTCCCATGTATGAAAAAGGTGATTTGCTACATTGATTGTAAACAAACTACAACTGATTGCAAATATATTGCCTTATCCATCGAAATACTGGGCTATAAGGCAAGAGAGGAATTTCTGTGGCCATTTGGTATTCTGATACTCAATCTAAACTAGTTGTGTAACAAAAAAAATAATGCTGTTTTTAGCCACGAATCAAAATTTCAGTCATGCTGAAACTCCACTGGCAAATCCTTGAGAATGAGATGCTTCTTAAATATTCAGAGTTTTTAAACATTGGCGTTTCCAAAGACAAAAAGTCTAATCTACATATCCTCTGATAATGCTACATTTGTCATGTCTAGGAAGAGAGAAGATAGTGGAGAGCATACTCTGAATGAAGACATCTATAGTTTCTGTTGCCTTTTTTAGGGATATACTTGTGTTCTGTGCTGGACTTAGGCTGTATGGCTGTGGTTATGAACAGCTGCAGTGAGACTGGTGGCAGAAGTAATGAGTCCATTTTTACAGCTCAGTAGCTGTTTATTTTTTCTCTTCAGAAATTTAGTTTTCACTTAAAATAACAAAAGCAAACCCCAATTCCTTTTAGTTATAAGGAATTTTATGAGTCAGAAAAGAACCATTATAACGGGGCAGAGTAAGCAAGGAGTCACTCCAAACAAGCCACCAAACTCACACTGCTGTGACAGCAACACACTCGAAACTGGAGTTTGGCTGTGGGAGTGCTCAATATCTGGGGACATCCAAGCTGGCAGGAAAAACTGCCCCTCAGAAGAACCTGTGCTTCTGGCTACAAGTTACTAATGACTCCTCAATAACTTGAGAAGCTGCAGCCCTCTGTAGCAGGCCAGCTTTCTGTCCAAGCCATATGAATATCATCAGGACAGACATCAGCTAAACTGATTTTGAGGAAGAGCACTGATGGTTACAAACCACTGAAACTGACCTCTTGGAAACTGAAGGCAGCGCTGCCTTTCTTGTGAATAGATCCTGTCCCAGTGTGCAAGTCAAGCCTTGTGGGTGCCCTGTGAGGGGCAGCGAGGTAAGGGAGAGAATATGGTAAAGAAGGAAGAATTTAATTCCGTAACATAGTCCAGAGTTGACACTGGTTCTCATTGTCTGCTATGTTTTGTGCCTGACTTTTTTCTGAGATGTTTGATTTTCATCACCATAGTTAATTCTGTAGGCCACAGTGCACTGTGGCACCTTTGCTGTTTTAGGAGCCCAAGCAGTACGTTCTTCTTCTGTTTCCTTTTAGCAAAAAACCAAAAAAACCACAAAACTTCTTTTCTACAAAATCTATACTTCATAAGTAACAAAAATTGATGTTTTTGCTGTGCTAAACTCAGGAGTCTGACTCTTTAAAGCCCCACTGTTTTTTTCCTGTAAATCAAGTAAATGTCCTCATCTTCTTGCCTTACGTTAAAGTAAATTACATCCACTGATGAATTCATCCCACTCCCTACCTTGCAGGGAGCTGGAAGAAAGCTTTGAAATGTGCCATGTGTTCATTCTGTAAGGAAGAATGTACAGGACACCTGGGTGTTTGTGGACCAAGCAGAAAGAGGGTCACTGTGCTGGGGAAGACTGTGCTGATTTCCAGGAGTCAGAGGCCAGCCCTGGCCCACGTAGTAATGGCTTTTCTTCTCACATGGAGGGAAAAGGAGGGAGAAGTTGAGAGGGAGTTGAGGATGCCTGGCTCTTGTCTGGGTACAGGATAATGCTGCAGACAGGATGTGACCCTCATCTTAGGAGTGTACCTGGACACTCAAATTTAATAGTAACTCCAGGGTTAATACCCTTTTCTCTTCACACTATGGTTTGGGTTTTATTCTTTTGCTGAAATAACCTGCCTGTGATTGCCTCAAGCTGGACCCCTGTCCCTGAGAAGACTAATCCATACATCGATGACTCTCCACATAAAGAGTCTCTCTTTAAAACAGAAAAAGAAAAAGTTTATCGTGGCTAACTTGGATCTTGGAATAGCAGGTGGCAATTTAATTGGAAGATGTAAGCTGCTAACTACTAATTTGCATGATTATAAGATTTTGTAATTGCCCTGTAAAAGTTAATTTGGTATAGGTTTCAGTGAAACTCAACAATGTTAGCATGATATTGATGTGTGTATGAGATTTGCTGTAGCTGTTTGATATGTTCCCTGCTGAAAGACCAAAGGAGAGATTTGAGGGGGTTATTTTTAAATATATAGATGCACACACAGAGAGGTGAATCTCATTGTAATGACCCCCATAGGGCCTGGATAAATGCATGTTGTATCAAGGAGTTCATTGCAGCAGGAGTTAGTAATTTGTTCCTTCAATATAATGAGGAAATATCTGGTTGGAACTGAACATCGATACCTAGTAATTTTTATGAAGATTACCTCACTGATTAACATTTAACTTGCATTTTAAAAAGAAAAATGTTTAAAATCCAAAAATGTGCACTTACATGATAAATACAGCTTGCAATGAGGAAAGTGAGAAAAAAGCCCCAGTTTTGTATTTAGGTCAACCTTGTAAAAGTGTTTGCTCTAATGCAGCTAATTAGGAAGGAAAAATGTCTTTTGTTATTGGGCATGCATAAAGGGGAGTCTGCAGCAGAGCTTATCCTAGTGCCATTTAACTTTGTGTGTGTGTGTGTGTGTACTATCTGCAAGAATATCTTGCAAGCTGCAGTCTAAAAAAGGTTCCTTGTGTGCAGTGTGGATCCCCATCAGAGTTTTCAGGACAAGGCTGCACGAGTGAGGAGCCGTGCTGTGCTGTGGAGAGGGACTAGCTCAAGGCTCAAATGTTGGAGGATCCGGGGGGACTGGTGGGCAGGTGGGTGGGTGTCACAGGCCCTGCCAGCCCCTGTGCCCCACTGCCTGCTCTGCCACACCACAGGGAGCCCAGAGTGCCAGGACACAGCCAAAGCAGAACAAGGTGCCCTTCAAAAACTGAGGGAAATGCCAGATTTGCCACCTTCCTCCTTTTCCCTTCCCTGTAAGCTGTCAGTTCACAGTGGGTCACTTCACTGCCACAGAGGACTGTCAAGGGCAGAAATAAGATGAAAGAGGAAAGGTGTAGCAGGGTTGTGCAAAAATACCAGCTTCCTGTTGTACATCTACACCAGAAGAGAACAACTTATGCCTGACTGAGTTGGTAACGTACACAGGCACATATCTCACTAAAAGCACAATAACAGAATTGCTGATCTTATATATTTAAATTAGTGTTGATGTGATTCAGTGGGCTGGGACCAAGTGTTACTGAAAACAAACACACACACACACACACACACACACACACACACACATCCATATTGGTCTTAGAGGGTAAAACATGATTTCTGAATTAGCTTTTATTTCTCCCTCCCTTCTTGTTTTCCATCATGTCTGGGGGAAAGAAATAAGGGGAAGGTTGTATGTGACGTTAGCTTCCGTGATCATGGCACGGATGGATGGGTGGCTGTAGGCTACTCTGCAGGGCATGAAGGAGACACTAAAGACAAAAGGACCAGGAGTGTTCTGTCTGCTGTCTAGCAGCAGTGGAAGAAGGCCTTGCCAAAAGTGTGCATGGATCAGGATGGCCAACCTGGAGAGTTACCCTTGCAACTGTTATGTATGTGTTAATGGAAAGAAGACTGGAAGATTCAGAATAAATTACTACTGAGAGTGAAAGCTCAGGGAAATGTATGACAAATATTTAAATATTGCATTATAGTCTCCAGACAAACTCTTTTAAGTTGAGAGTGTGGGACTGGTTTTCGAATGGGATGCTGAAAGATGTGTAGATAAAGAAACAATTAGGAAGGAAATTGGAAATCTGGAGATCTGAACCTATCTCTTACTCAAATATTTTAAAGTCATTCAGGTGTTCACAACTATTTAAATACTTCATTTGTTTTGCGTGCCTCAAACAAAGCAATGAAGAAGCACTGTCATAAAGAGCCCGGCCCTTCTCCAGCTGAAATTTGTCTGACATAGACAAAACAAATAAACCCCCCAGAGGCCCAACAATGCCATTTCATGTGCAACATTATACCTACTGAATGAGAGGAAATGTAGGCATGCATAGGAGTAAAGTACTCTTAAAAGCTCATTTGGCTGGTATGTTTTTTACCTAGAGGGGAAACTACTGTATATGCAAAACTCGGATGAATATTTACAATATCCAGGAATAGGTACCGGGAAGGGGAGGGGAGGCGGGGGGAACATGCCGCAAATGTAATCATCTTCTGAATGGTCCAAAACCAAATTGTTCTCGCCGCTGTTGCTGAGCAACAGTCCCACTATGGGATTCAGCCTGTGCTAATGTACGGTGGGAGAGCCCAACCCACCCAGAGAGTGGGAGATTGGAGCACTAGGAGAGGCAGCAGAGGGGCCTGGCATGGCTGAGCTCCACTTCCCAGCAGTTGTGACCCTCCCTACATACATATTTTCCCCATTCTCCTGGCCTTTTTTTGGCAACCAGCTTTCATAACAGGCTTTAAATAAATAGTGAAGCAAGACCAGTAGCAGAGCACAGTGGTACTCTGGCTGTTGTTGTAGCAGGCCAGTTTGCACCTAGGACATTTTCTGTGAAGTAAAGCATTAGCACTTCTGAGGTGTTCAAAGGTGCTGAAACTCTGGGGAGGGAGAAGGAAAAGCAAATAACAAGTCTATCAGAAAATTCATGGGATTTAAATGCAGTGCCCCTCTGTGACTTCAGTTCTGAAGACCACATGTGCTCTCGTTAGGTGGTAACACAGTAAAAATCCACTGTGTAAAGGACAACAATCCACTGTATTTCGAAATAAAACTTCTCAAACACTTAATCATCTGACACAATATGATGTCAGTTTTCATTTGCTTCCTTCAGCGGGTTAGTCTTTAAACAATCAATTTAGAGACACAGAAAGGAAGAGGAAACCACAAAAAATGCATGTTCAAATAATGTTAATAGTCTGTTCTGAAGTAAAAGAAAAAAGAAGCCAAACCAAACTAACCAATGAAAACAAACAAAAAAAGCCAATACAAAAAGTGATTTGTGGCTGATGGGATGACTTGAGAGAGCTTACTGTACCAAGGTGTACAGGAAAATGGTACTTTGGAATAGAGATATTTCAAATGTGACACACCCAGTAATATGGTTCATGGCTGATTTTGTTGTGTTGTTCATAATGTAGTGTAAAGCTGACAGTCCTCTGGGCGAAGAAGTAAATCTGGGCTTGCCCTGGTTTTCATAATCAAAATGTTTTATAACATTTGATATTTAGCTATTTTTTAAGAAAACTGAATCTTTATTTTCCGAAGTAACTTTGCCATCAATGTGGTATTTGTAGTATGAAACAAACTCTACTACCTTTCAGTCTGTATCTCTAAAATTATTACTCTATATGAAACTCAAGTTGAAAATACGATCTTTTAGACTGAGTTATGGATGGACAGATTGACCCTTTACAGCAATAGGCTTATGGGGAAGGAGAGAAATGAAAGTAAAATGAACAGCTGCAGCCACAAAATGCCTTATTCCATATACCTGGGAAAGGTGGTACACAGTAGATGTTTTTAGTGATAAACCAGCACTTTGGCTGGTGTCCTTTGTCTGGTATTTATCTGATAAACCAGCACTGTGTCTGTATCCCAGCCCCCAAACTGCCAGGGTTGTTCTGACCGTCTGTGTGGACATGTTCCGAAATCATCACAGCTGGATCTCACCTCAATATTGGACGAAACTGAGGACTAAGTGTAAACAAGTATAATATTTCACATACTCCAGATCAGGATCTCATTCCTGCAGGGAGGCAGGAAAAGAAATTAAAAGCCAGACAGTGTAACCCTCTTTGATTCCACTTCCTTAGTCCAAGAGGAAAACTTCCTTTTACAAAATTGGAGAATAAAGTTTTCCT
Organism: Aphelocoma coerulescens; assembly: GCF_041296385.1. Classification (NCBI taxonomy): domain Eukaryota; kingdom Metazoa; phylum Chordata; class Aves; order Passeriformes; family Corvidae; genus Aphelocoma; species Aphelocoma coerulescens. The sequence continues at coordinate 14,035,899 of NC_091015.1, forward strand.
GCTTGTTAGACTGGCTGCCAAGCTGCTGATTTTGGGGTAGCAGTTTAATAGAGTTCCTTGCACTCACGACAGGCTAGGTGAGAAATTGCAGAAGAGCACAGAGGAAACTCTCACAATATACTTCCCCCCTATTATTTCTCAGCTTATTTTGAAATTAGGAAATAATATGGAAACAGCAGGATGATTCCTAGCCCTGTGCTATTTCCTTCCCCTGTGATCATGAAGTTTTATTGCTGCATGAGCCCTGCTGCCTACCATTTCAGAGGCGCTCAGCAAGAGGTAAGGTTTTTCTAAGTGTGGGTGGTCATGTCCATGTATTCAGCAGAAGCAATAGGGTTATTCAGCTTGAAAAAGGCAGCTCGAGACAAAGTATGGAAGAATAATTTTCAAAGAGAAAATAATGAAGAACTAACAAAAGCACCCAGGGAATTCATTCTTTTTTTTTTTTTTTCCTTTTTGGTAATTGCCACTGAAGAGCCTTGCACTGAAATGACATCATAAAGTCAAGGTATCTCACTCACACACTTGTGGGGAAAATTGTATGAAATGAAAGGAAATTTCCCCAGGACTCAGCCTATTGCATTGGAAAGCTCTTCTACTAGTGCAAAACAGTTATATACAGAAAGATGACCTGCTTGCTGATACAGGCAGAAGTATAAATACTTTTCCATAATTTGAGATTTTAAATTTCTATTATTTTACTATTTTTTGTTGATGCAGATACTGACAGTCACATCCACCTTTATGAGTGCATTAACATCATTTGTGTCAGAGCTCCTTTTGCAGAAGGCATGTACAAATAAGTTTCCTGGAAGACAAGTTCATCAAGCCCTTAAACTTTTCTTTTAAGCAAATAGTGCATAGGGAAAAAATATTGGCTATTGAATCTTAGCAACATACTGCTCATAAATAAGCAGCAAAGGAATATTGGCATATACTGTGCCGTAGGTAATGTTGACCCATAAGAAAAATTCTTCAAGAAATTCATATAATTGGAGAAATATGACTTTTTTTTTTTTTCAGCAAATAGGTGATAACTAGCTGTTCAGCTCAGTACAGCTAATATTCCTATTCTATCGCATGGGTATATCACAGAAAGTCATAATGAAAGAACCCCGTTCTTCCTTTCTTCCAATATTTGATACCCCCACAAGTAGTTCAGGTATACATGCTCAGCATGCTATAGCACAAGAGAGTGTTAGAATATAATCACCATTCTGCAGCTGCAAGTAACCTCTCTGAAGATCATGAAGAAAGGAGAAACTCCAAATATTATACTACACTTGACCATTTTTTCCCTGAACTAGTTAACTAAAATTCAACTAGTAAAAAAGAAAACACCCTATTTTCACATATTTATGTATTTACTTGCTTGTAGTAATGGAAAGTTGCTACAAGGAGAGACATATGTTAAAGCAGACAGCTATTATCTAGTCTAAATTCTGATCACTGACATCCTAGTTTCAGACCACACAAAAAATATTTAATGAAAAACCTGATCTTCCAGTTTCTTCAGGGAATTAAGTTAATGTTGGAAGGAAAAGCCTGGAAAATACTGGCATGGAAACCTAGCCTTTTTTTAAATGGAGCAGCATTTCTATTACAAAACTTACACTAGCAACTTCATAACTAAAGGGAAATTTCTCTCCCTTGAGTACCTGGATGCTACAAGCTTTTGTTTTAGTTCTGGTCCTCATTTCCTCTCCTCATGCTGGTTTTCAGCCTGCTGCAGAAGACAAGGGGTATTGCAGTGTTGTTGAAAGCAGAAAATATCTGCTCCCCTGATTTGAATTTACAAAGCAAAATGCTCTTCAAGAAGCTCTGCTTTGTGCTTTGTGTACTTTCATATGGTTAGAGCATGATTAATTTATTTCCTACACTTTCTGTTATCTATTCTCACTCTGGGGCTGTCACATCTCTTGCTCAGACGGGCATGGGAAGGGAGAACTTATCATTGCATTTAGATGGAATTTGAGGAAATATTTTGTCAAATCTGTTGCTCTGCATCATACTTATCTTCATGATTCACGAGCTTTACACTGCTATTCCTCCATAGGCAGGTAGGGAGGGAACTCAAGAACTGTTCCTATGATTTGCCCTATTACTCAGAATAATTGGCTGCTAACAGAAGAGCCTAAATTGCTTCCTTTTGTAAGTGAAACATCTCACACACATCTCTGCTCCCCCTCTGAGCCCTCCAAAACAGGACAGTGTTGCTGTTCACTACCACACTGCAAGTTAGCTTCCCCTTTAAAGAAAGTTTTAGGTTGAGATTTCCCCTTTTGTGCTTTAAGACACCTTTTCTCCATCTCTGGACACAGGGGATGTCAGATCAGGAAAGGGGAAAGCCAGAGGAGCCAGTACTCTCAGTGACTTTTGGGTGGTACAAAATACATCTGTGCTACCCTTTTGGAGATTGGGCCTGGAGCACAGGGCACCCTCTGTCCTGGCCTCAGCTTTTCAGGAGTGACTGCAGGGCACAGCCACAGTTCTGCCTTTCTCTCCTGCAGCACAGTGCCTTTACCCAGCGGAGCAGTGAGCCCACGTACATGGGATGCATACAAACTGCTTATTGTCTTTCTGTCAGGAGCATCACCAAATAGTCTCACTTTCCCCAAATAAAAGCAGATCTGGATTGCAGAGCTGGCAAGAAAAACAAACAACAACCCTGTTTTAAGTGAAAACACTGCCAGATGCTATGAGTAACACAGAGAACTAGCGTGAGACATACTGGGGAAGAGTAGCTTAATAGTTTTAATAGCAGCTTTCTTACCTCTGGCTGTTTATGAGAGCAGATAAGCTAAAAAAGCCTTTCCCTCTCTTTTTTTTTGATATGAAGCAATGCATACTCTGTGCTGAATGCCTTGGTGTAATGCTTCTTTTCCTTCTATGAGCTTGATGTAGAAATCTAAATATCACTGAGCAGGTTGGGGTTTGGGCCAATGAGATAATACCTCATAAGGGATTGATCCCAGATACATTTAAGGGGCTTCGCAGCCACTGCTTTGCAATACACTGCAGATTCTGCAGCCTAGGAAAAGACGCAGAGAGTTAGTGAGATGTATGGAGAAATGCAGAATACAAACTTAGTCCCCAAGACATTTCATGCGCTGTGGATTGCAGACTCTTGTACCAGGCTTATGCAGTTGTTTATTTTTTGTCTGCCAAGCATGGGTGACAAAATTTGACAGGCAGTGTGCTTACTTATCTGTGTTTTGTGAAGTAATGCTTTTGCACATTTTTCTTCATTATAAGCTCTGAACAAGTGAGGTGCAAATGTTCCACTTAAATAGCTTTGCATGCAAACAGCAGCGTCACAAAGCCAGGTTGTAGGAGAAAACACAATGAGAAATAGAATTTTAAAAGCAGAAGCAGGGAAAAATATATTTCCTTAAGTATTATTTATCCATTTCAAATAGTTCACTTTGTGCCATGACAGGAATGGAACATATTCCATGGTACAAAATTGTTTCCTGGGAAAAAGTGATTGACACCTAAGGTTGAATAATTGTGAATATGTGGAAAAAATGGGATTTTGCACATTGACAAAGCAAATAAGAGGTTTGAAAACCATGTTTATATTGGGAGAATTTTAGTACTGAACAGTCTAGTTTTTAAAAGAAAAATGGTCTTCATGCAACAGGCTCTAGTTGTGAACAAAGTGCCATTCAAAAAGAAGGAACTGCTTTAACAGCTCAATTATTGATGACGCTGAGTCAGGAGCCTGTGGACTTAAAGTCTGCATTTGCTTTGTCACTGGAAGTAGGGAATCAGCCCTAATAGACAGCCCAGAGGTTTCTGATGTTCCTGCACTGGAAATGATGCATTTCTGATTATGATGACATTTCTGTTAGTCAGGTGATGGGCCAAGTACTGAAACCCTTCCTCAGCTATAATTCCTTTCCTAGCCAGGCCAGTACTGCTTCAATCCAGTTGAGCTTTTACTGACAAAAAAACCTGTTTTCTGCCTCACATTCCCCCTAGTCCTGGCACCTCTGGGAGATCTATGTGTGTCCCTGCCGTGGCTGGGCACTCCAGAGCTGTTCATTCACCCACATCTTTAACTACCACCTCTGCAGTGGAAGCAGTGTGTGGGTAAGTAAATAGCAGAGAGTGCTGCCTCTAGTTTTCTCAAATACAGAATGAAACTACTTTGTGTAAAGAATGAAAAAAACTCTGCTCTCCAGGAGAAACATCCAAAGAAAAATCAGGAGCTCGTATCAGCAGAGCATTGTTTGGCCAGAATGGCCTTTCACATTCACAGCACTTGGGCTGAATTATCATTATGTATTCTCATTGCGTGCCTTTATTGTCGTCACGTTATGACACAAGTTATTCCATTCCACCTCTCTGCAGAAAAAGATAGGCATAGGCCTTTATAGCCTGAAAGAAAATATTTTTATTGGGCCATTCCTGATAAACATTTTTACACAATTATCTTACCTTCCAGCTGTCCAAGTACTGTAAAATTTTCAAGATAAAGTGACCATTAGGAGGCATTAAACAAGAAGAAAGAACCCTAATTACTTCTTCAAGTAAGTAATAAATGAAAGTGGCTGAGTTTCTGAAGGCTTGTCACCTTTACTGTCATTTCAATAGAACTTTTCTATCCTTACCTCTACCAGATGAAGTGGAACAGTAAATGTAATGCACTTCGTAGCATTAGTCCTACTGCTGTGTTTTCTTTAAAGAAAAACTTACTTGATCTCCCTGCAGCCTCACTCAGTGAAGAAGCACTGAGAGTGTAGATTTGTTACTGTAAAATATCCTTTGAATGTGCAATAAAACCTGGATGTCCATATGGCCTCCAAATGATCTATGCCCAACCAAGAAACAATTGGGTTCTGTTGTTTCTTAGATAAAAGAGTATCAAAACCAGTCTGACTAGAAGAGATAGGTCTGGTTTCTTTTACACTTAAGTGTATGCAGTTTTATGACTTAGTAGGAGAATAGCTGGATGCTTTTTTCTCGAGGGTGAATAACATCCCTCCCTACTTTGGTACGACTTGATTTGTTGTATCCCTGACTGTTATGTGTCAGTTCTGGAGAGGAAGGCAATATTCCCCCAAGCAGAGGCACTGCTGTCTTCCCAACAGCCCTGCCACAGCCAGAGCAGCATTCAGAGCACAAGGTGCTGCAAACCAGGCAGCACTTCTCACACACAGCACACGCTGCATCCTGGCTGCTTCATTACCAATATATATGTTTCTTCCATTAACTGCTTCATCTGTTAGCTAACAATTGCTTGCCTTGGTAAATTAGACAGTTTTTTTAAAGCATCTATATTCATGTACAATGTGTGGGTGATGTTTTTCCCTTCTTCTTTGTGCAAGTGTGGTCTATCCCCATTACAGCAAGCCTTTGGGGAATATTATAGTATTAGAATATCCTGAAAACTGATAGTTAAGTACTTATCATCAGGAATAAGTGAATCAAACCAATTTTCTTTCATTTTTACTTTCAGAAAGATGATTTTGTAGGACAAGGCTCTCTAATTGGATGTCTCAGCCCTGTGAGATAAACACAAATTTTGTTTCTCTGCATAAAGAGAATATATCACAGAAAATATGAGAGTACAGTAATACTGTCCATTATACAGACATATATTTCTAGCTCACACTGATTCTGTGCATCAGTCATGGTTTTTAACATAAATGAAAGCATATTAGCCTCAGAGGGTACCAGTTAGAAGTACATGTTCCCTAATTAGCACTTTGATGTAGCTTTGTCCAGGTAACATACATAGCTTTAATCATAGCAAGGCATTGTCTGTGATGGTCAGCAAATCCCTAGGTCATCTTTTCATCTTAAGTCTGATGTCTCACAGATAAATGCCTAGAGAGACTTCATTTTAATACCTGCTTACTAGGAGGTGCATTATGGGAGGCTCACCTTGATCCGTAAGATGCAGAAATTGCTTGGAACAAAGACCCAATGATAATGTAAAATCTTCTCCCAAATGTATCTATTTCTCTGATCTTTTCTAGCTTATCAGCAAGTTTTCTGACAGAAAAAGTAAAAATGCAATTTTATTTATAAAGTGTGATAGCAGACCAGGTCTCAATTTCTTCTGAAAGTCTGTCAAAAGTAAAAATATTATAAATTCATCATACATTAATCATATATACCCACTAGGGAATTTTTTGCTTCTGGCATTATCTGTCATAGAGAAAGTCACACAACCCAAATGATTCCATTTATTTTAGTATTATAACTAATCAAATACAGTTTGTGACTCCCTGGTTCATGATGCATTCAGACTGACTCAGAAGATGCTGGAAGGGAGAAAGCTGGGTCTGTACCTGAGCTTGGCAAAGGACCAGGACTCCCCATCTTCTTCCTTTTGCATTGCATAGGACACTGTCATGCTTCTGAGTCCTTTCTGCAAGCTGTGTGAAGGGTTGATTTCGTTGGGCTGGTCATGGTGAGGGCTGTGGATGGGCATTGGTACTGCAGGACACTTCTGGAATGATTGGCTCGGAGCTATTGTCAAGACTTGGGAAAGCAAAATTGATCACGGAGTATCAGCTAAAGGACTTGAATCCAAAACGTTTTGAAGCAAAGAAACACAGGGGATAGTGCAAGGTTGAATATTGTCAGCACAAATCTGTTCTGACAAACATGGTCAGTAGTTTGCTTTTCACAATTCAGTTAACATTTATTTCAAAGCTGAGAGGAAAACACCACTGAAATTTGTAGCCCACTCAGACACTGGGCTCAGGAAATTTTGCTAGGACCAATGAATCGTGAAATCTGTAGAGCGGGGTCTTTTTCTTTAGCAACAGCAGGTGAGGCAGTGGGCACGCACTGTCCCTCCTTGCCCGCCTTGCCCTGGGCCAGTGGCCCAGCACTGAGGGAGCAGCAACTCTGGACGCAGATGGCAGCAGATGTCAAGAGTCGCCCAAGTGTGATGTGTGTCAGAGGGGGCCCAGAAGGTCCCGTTCAGCGACAGCAATTACCCAGAGGGGACTGTCAACCAGAGAGGTGCCAGCGGACGGGCAGTGGAGCAGTGCGGGGTCGGCTCGGCCTGGGCTGGCTCAGGAGCCGGCTGAGGAGGCCAGGCAGGGACACGGCTGCTCCTGCAGCACGAACCTGGGGAGGGCAACAATGCCGGCAGCAGGGGCGGGAAGGACCGACACGACATAATGGCTGTGACAAATGAGCAGCAAACGCACATCACACAGAGAGGAAAGGAAAGAGGAGGGCGGGGGGCGGCCGGGCCAGTGCGAGCTTCCGACAGAGCCGCAGGCAGCCGCCCCAGCGCCGGCACCGCGCAGCAGCCGGCACAGGGGCACAAGCCAGAGAGCTCATTAGTGGCTGCTGGAAGGAAAATCAGAGCGACAGAAAGGCCGTTCTCCACGTGGGATCCGATCCAGCCCTCGCTGCGGTCAGCACAGACATCTCCATTCATCGCTGTGGGCTTCCGACAGGGCGTGGACACCCGTGGGGAAGAGCAACCGCGCCGGGCTGTGATCGATCCCTCCGGGGGCTGGACAGAACACGCCAAACCTCTTTTTAGGTTGTCTGTACTTGTAGTGCCTGTGCTGCCCTTGCTGTCAGGTGAATCCATTCCCTGAGCAGATGGCACCCACCCTCCACTGGTGTCCGTGCCTCCCTGCCCTTGGCAGTGTTACAGCTCCCAGAGACTCCTGTCCTTTCGCCTCTCTTTTCCCTTTAGGGTTGTGTGTACTGCACCAAGTACTCCTTTTAATCTTCTATCCTCAGCCATACAAACCTGGATTTCATCTCCAGTCCCTGGATAATCAAGATATTTCAACAGCTGTCAGTTTCTGGCAGAGGCCTGTTCTGCCATTTTTTTCCCCCACAACATATTTTTCATAGCTGGTTAGAAATATGCAATATTTTGTCATAAAACTAGTCTCATTTACAGCATTTGAATATTTTTTCCTGCTTTACAGTTACCTTTCTCTATCTTACAGTTTTGAGATTTTTTTTCCAGTTTCGAGATTTTTTTTTTCCAGTTTCTGCTGTACAGCACTTTTGCTTTTGCTGTTAGAGCTTTCTCTGCCACTAACCCCATATACTGCAATTCTGTAATACTTTGTAATGTGTGGCTATTGGGTGAATATTCTCTCCTTTTGTTTCTTTATTCCCAGACTCATTACGTTACATACTTAGAAACTTAGAAGCTATATAACTCTCTCCAGATCCTAAACTATATATTCTGAATTTCGTTGCCCCTCCTTCTTTGTTTTGACTGCCCCTTCACCTTATATCATCAGCAAGTGTAATCCACTTACTGCACCTTCTTTCTTGCAGGTCATTGATATATAAAGTGAAGAAAATTGATCCTCACACTAATCCTTGTGACTCTCTTTTAGTCACATCCTTACATGTTAAACTGTTAGCATACACGGCTACCTCTTGAAAAAATATTTGAGCTAGTTCATGGCTTATTGAAATGAGCTATCCCAAGAAAGCTGACATTGCAAATTCAGAGAAACAGAATAGTATCAAAGGGCGTGTATCTGAAAGCCAGTGGTCTTTCCCTGTGGGGCAGGAGTTGGCCAGGATCTCCAGACCTCCTGTGGCTGCAAGCACCTCCTCAGCCAAGGGCAAACTGTCTGTGAGGTGAAGGGGCTGATGAAGGATATGTTCTGGGGCCGCCAGCAGCCACTGACAGACTTGCATCAACTTGGTGAGTCCCAATATGAGTGCCCCCATGAGCAATTTTCTCTTTTGAATGTTCTTGATCTCATTTTGAAGCTCCCGGAGGTTTAAAGTTGTCTCCTCATCCCTGTCTCTGTGATGTGAGAGAGAAGTCTTTGTAGTTTCTAATGGAAAGCTGTCATAGGCAGAAGTTAAAAGGGGATTTCTTTGCATCCCTTTGCTTCCCAAAGTCAGACATTTAACACAAAGAACCTGACTTTTCTACAGAAAAATCTAGTTAAACAGAATGTATGGATTCCTGTTATCAGATATTTTTATTATCCACCTGAAAAAATCCCATCAGCGGAGTCATAAGCACAAGCTTGCTTTCAGGAATTCATGCTGACTTTTCGTAATTAAATCAGAATTTCCCCAAGCCTGACTCTGAGTAATACTTAATTTTTTTTCCTACTGCTGCAGTTAGACAAGCACTGCACGTTTCTTGCTTCAGAGCCTTTCCAGTCACCTTTCCAGAGGAGGAAGATAGCCTGTCTAGTGCACTGGGCCAGAACTTAGGAGACCTGGATTTAAACCTAGCTAAGATGCAGGCTCCCTGTGTGAATTTAGGCAACAGACCTAACCTACTGTATGCCCTAATACCATGCTTCTGAGCAGAGACAATAATTTTCTATCATTCAGGAGGCCTGCACAGATAAATGTGAGGTGCTGAGATGGGTGAAAAAAAAAACTATTACATTATTTTCATGACAATATGGCATTTCTTTATCGAATGACCTTAGCTGAAGATGCAATTCCTCAAAGGTGGTGGATGTCTAACTACAACAGGAATTAGACACCTAAACAAATACTTTTGAGGCACCAGGCCCAAGTTTACATCAGCAGACTGGCTTTAGCAGTGAGCCCAGCCTTCTTAAACAGAGCTGCCTGAGTAAGAGACACTGCTGTAACTCCATTTTAAGTGAAGATGTCTTTGCAGAGGTGTGCCTGTGGCTGCAGCATCTGAGCTGAGCAGGGGACTGCTGATGGGCAGCACACTCTGTTGGGGTATATTTCTACACCCCTTGGTGCTGGCTCCTGCTCCCTCCCCACCAGCCTCTGGAGAAGGATGAAGAAAATGCCTTTTCCTTTCAAGCTGGAGATCCATGCTACCTTCCTGGCTGGTTTTCAGAAAGCTGCACAATACTGTGGTAACAAAAAGACTCTGGCTGCAGAAGAAAAAAAGAAAAAAAAACCAAAAACCCTAAAAAAACCTTGTGCCTGCTGTTGTATCACATTCACTCATGCACTCACCCCACAGCTAGCATTCCTCTGGCAGGACATCCTGTCTCCAGTTCCTTACTACAAAAAAAAAAAAAAACACACACCAAAAAAACCTAGAAAAAAATTAGATTCCTTCACTAGCAATGCATAACATTATTATGTCTATTTTGCAGATGGGCTGGTTGAATTGAGGTAAAGTTTTGACTTTTTCAGAGAACACCTGAAAGTGCTCTATTCTTAGAATTGTGGATTCTGTCTTGATTCTCAAACTCAAAATTTCAACCTGTACAACCAGGAGAGAATTTTTCAGACATGGTGTGCCGGTTTGGACAAATTCGGAGGACAATATCCTCTGATAGAAGGCGGGTTACAAACAGCCCTCCCCCACCAGGTTTGGGAAAAAAAATAAATTTTCCTCAGAGGAAAGTGAAAGAGATAAAAAACTATTTATTTAACAAACACACAGGAAAAGGGTAATAACACTAAATAATGAAAGCTCTCACTGTGGAGAGAAACATGGGAAGATTTCAGAGTCCTTCTGTAGGTGTGGTCTCTCTCCTCCTCCTCAGAGCTGGGTCATTGTAGGCCCACCTCTGGGGCCTTGGTGGAAAATTCTCCCGATGTGTTCTGATGTTGAAACAGTCCAGAAGAGAAGAAGGGGAAAACCAAAATCCCGGGAAAACCAAAATCCCAGGAAAACTAAGTTCAACTCTCCATCTTCCTCCAGAGAAAAGGAGCCGAAAGCTGGCTGAAAAGCAAGAAGGGTGCTTCCTCTGCTCTTCTCACTGCAGCAGGACGCAGAGGAGTGCCTGTCTGTGTCCTTGAACAGCTGCTTTGAAAAGTTCGCTCGGGTTGTTTCTTCTCCCCCCTCTCTGGCTCAGTTTAAAGGCACAGAAAGGCACAGGATTGATTTCTGGGCATAGAGCAGCGATAGGGGACACACATCATAAAGTCACCCCAAGACACATGGGAAAAGGATCAGCATTGCTAGCACAGTGTGTATTTCTGATCCTATAATGGGGAAGCAGCTGCAAACTCTGTATCCTCATCTCATATCTCAGATGCATTCAACCCTGCTGCATACATTGCACGGTACACAAGAAGTGTCCTTTTTTTTATTCCATTTTGATTTTAATGACACAATTTTAAACCTGCTACAGAGAAATCATTTTTTTTACTGAAACACATGAAGGTGTTGTTCCCATCAAACAAATGGGATTAGGAATTATTTGGGTGCTTCAGAACAAAGGATTACTCTGGCTATCATCACAGACATTTTGAATGGGAACAATTTACTATGGAGGGCTGTGGCTTCAGGAGGATGATAATGGTAAGTGTTAGTTTTGTTCACTTTCTGTACCAATGAAGAAATAAAGAGGTTGTAAGTGGATTCATTTGCAGTTCAGTTGTGAAGTGGCAGTCAGAACAAAAGAGGAGGGCAACAAAGTTCAGACTGAAATGATGAAGAGCCAGAGAAAGAAAGGCAACTTTAAAAAATCCAAATAATGTAACTTTTTTGTCTAGAAACAAAAATAAAAGCAAGGTAAATTTGCTATGCACTCATAAGTCATAAATGATGAAATGAATTCATACAGTTCACTTTCATACACAGGTGCTGCCATTATGGATATACATTATAAATCTGCAGGGCACTAAAGTGATTACTCTTTCCCCCGTGTCTCTGAATGCCATATTTTTCCAGCATGCTGGATCCCATCTGGTCTCAAAGTTCTGTCATTCTTCAGACATTTCAATTCTTGATTATCTGTCAGGTTATGACCCTCAATTGTTTTTATTTTTTAGTATTTCTTGCTGTTCACTTGGGAGATGTTTCTGACATCTGCCACCCAACCCCCTCCATGAGCCCCATGACAAAGCACTAATTATTGTGTTTATTTCGACAGTATCCTCACCTCCTTTCAAGAAAAGACCCAGGCTTTCTCTCACAGCACCCATACGATCATAGTTCTTACATTTGTGTTCTTCCATAGTTTACCATAACTGTCTCCAGGTTTTTCATTGTGAAAGAATGTCCTTTGAATCCAGAAGGATTGCTCTTCAAGGTCACAGTTGAAGGTGTTATGCAGCAACTATTTCCATTGTACTCCTTAAATGGGTATGCTTATTTTCAGCTCCACTGCCAACCAGGACTATATTCCATCCCTTGATCTTCCTATGAGGAGGAATTCTTCAATTTCCATTCATTCTAAAAACAAAGGCATGGTTGATTGTTTTGAAAAGTAAATGCTCTCGTTACTGGAAGAATCAAATTTTAAATCTGGATCCTTATTTTTCCATCTTTCTTCCGGTGTTCTTCTCATTTTAATGGCTTAATAACATGAGAAACATATGAGGAAATTCTTGCCTAAAGTAAATATGCAGCAGGTGTGAACTTTTGATCTGGACTTGTAAGCTAGTCTTTGGTCCCTTGTGATGACAAAGGATCATTCAGAATCCAGGGTTTAACCAGTTTTGTGTTTTTTTTCTGTGACCACAGCCATTTTAAGTACTTGGATCTTGGAGTCCAAAGATCAAGTTGAACTTCTGTTGCTGCTGGAGCAAGGGTGGGAACCCTTCAGTGGAATTCAAAACAGGCAGAGGCAGTGGAAAGGGGACAGGAAGACTGTAGGAGTCTCATGTAGCAGCCAAGTCCCCCATTTCTCAACTAAATTAACCTTCTTCTCACCAAAGAGAGGATTTTTTTTCCCTGCTCTGGGCAGCTGGGTCTTAAATTCATCCTATCTTAAACTTAACAGATGGCATCAATAGCCAGTGCTTGTATATTATATGGTGAATGTGGTTTTTCCAGTGCATGATCAGTACATGATGATGGGATCTTTCCCTTTTAGAATCTTGTTCGGGAATGCTTAATGGTAGACTTTGAAGGAGTTCAAGCAGGGCCTGAGTGACAGACTGCTTATGCTAGCCAAGGTGGAAGAGACTGTGAACACCTGCAAAAGCTTTGTCTCTTAGGGAACTTCATTGGCATGAATGCCAATAAACATTATGATAATCACTTTTTTGGACTTAGATGCCCAAGTTCCACTGAAATCACCTTTTAGATATTTAAGAAATTTGGCAAGATTCAGGGTGAATAGTAGTTTTATTTGTACAGCTGAAGAGTAGTGTTGCCTAACACTATGAAGACTATAATGTAAAAATATATGAACCATAAAGCTCACTTTCACTGCACTTTTTTCTACTTCTTTCACTGCTGTGATATTTTTCTTCTTATCCTTCACTTATGCCATTAGTACAAAAAAAATTTATTTTCTACTGAAGTAATTTGAATCTATTCATAATCAAGAGCTTTAAAGCAGCAGATGAAAGTGAGAGATAGGAGTCAGCTTTTTAGGAAATTAAAGAATTTACTTCATTTGCAAATGACTATGGTGCATAAGAGGTAACCCCTGCATTAAAGGATTAGCATTACAAGCATGAGCAGGCCACAGTGCCCTGGAAGTGAACTTGGACTGCAGCAAGGTCAGGTCTGAATAAGAATTAGTTTTTGCCAAAATTGTGCCCTCAGAGGATTACATGTTACTCTCAAGAGGCCAATCCAGACAAAGATTAAATCCACACATTTTAAAAATGGTGAAGTTTGTATTGTTCAGGACATTGTGGGTTCTGGAAAAGATACAACATTTACATTATTCAATCTATGTTTTATTTGATAGTGCGATTGTCAGGCAGTAGTTACAAGAGTAGCAGGGCTGATGAGCAGTTGCTTGATGAGCAGTAGGCTTCAGACTGCATACTTTAAGTGGGGATAATTTGGAAATACTGATATTTCTTTTGACTGAAGCATATAATAATGAAGTGTACAGGATACTGCTTTAGTTATCTCATTATCTTACAACCCTAAGAAACTTTTTGACATATTATATTGATTAAAGCAAGAGAAAGTTGGGCATTTCAGCATAATTTATGCAAACTCAAACCAATAATTAGAACAGCTAATTAGCTATTGGTATCTGATTTTATATTAATCAGGAACTAAGATAACAGAAACAATACACGCAAGTCTTGTTTGGTAATAAGGAGTTTGGTTTCTCTAGCCTAGCAGTGATCATTAATTTTGCTGTGTTTTGATTTAGTGTTTGTGTTAATATATTCCAGTATGTCTGAGGATATGAAAGTAACACCTGGTGTGCTCTGTGCAAATGCTTCTCTGCTTCAGGAGAAAAGCCAAAGGGGAAATGCAGCTAAACCTAGAGCATCATTATAAACAGTCTGGTGGGGATAAATGCCTGTAATTTCTAATGCTAAAAAAAAGCAAATGGAAATATGTGGTTCTATTTGTATGTTTGTGTATATGTAGAAAGAATGCAGGGGGTAGTGCAGACAGAGCATTTATGCTGAGAAGGTTTTTGATGTCTATTTGTACAGTGCAAGGGGTTCTACATGCAGGTTTTTGTTTACATCTATGCTCAGTGTATGTTTGCAATTTGTTAGTGGAGGCAGTAAGCCCAATTAAAAGAAAAACCCTCTGTGCTCAGTTTTAATTTTGCTGATATCCCAAGACTGTCAAAGGTAGATATTCCACCTAGATTTCAGCTTGCCAGCAGTGAGCTTTGCTAGACTGGAATGAAATAAAGACACTTCACTGCCTTTTATTTCCTCAGCTTCAAAACAGTCTTTTCTCTCCCTGGGAATAATGCTCTTCTCCTTATGAAGAACTGATCTGATAGCTCACATAGTTAGATTATTACATGTAAAAAAAAATGCTTCAGGAATAACAGGCAGGGTCACTGATCACAAGACACAAAACCAGAACAACATTCACACCAAGCCAAGATGCTGGATTGCTGAAGAAATGTGGCATATACTTGATCAACTTTAGCAAAGACAGAAGTATCTACTTTTTAATTTCAGTACATAAATACATCAATGTCCTTTGAAGACAGCTTTTATTCTATTACGCCTTTCCAAGAAAGGTTGGTTGCTGAATCAGACCCTTTATCAGATGGCATTTCCCACTGGTATAATACCTACAGATGAAAACAAAATTAATCTGGCTCTATCGTTCACGTTATTAAACTCATCTTTAAAATGGGAAACTGGAGCCTACATTTATGTGACAGAAAGCCAGAGAGATTTGTTCAGACCTCCCATATATCTTATATTTAATAGTGTAAGACAGGCAAAAGCATCTTCTTTCTTACGTCCATCCACCCCATGTGCATTTGCTTCCCACTCTTTTGTACTTTTATATATTATTAGGCACCCTTAAAAACACTCTAGAATTATTAGCACGTGGAAACTGGAGCTTGTTGTAGGCAGTGTATCTGTACATTAGCATAGCATCTCTGGTTCAGCGAGATGTGGTGGAGCTTCAGCAGGAATTTTCTAGCCTGTGAGGTGAGCATAGTGGTCAGTGGAGCTGAAGGGATAGCTACATCAGCTCATTTACACACTGCCAAATGCATTTTTGCAGCTGTACTGGAAGAAAATGAAAATCCTACTCTCTAACAAGCCTTCCTGAAGGCAGTATAAGAAAATGATTACATGCATAATAAGCCCATGAAGTCTCAAATCTCAGCTTTGGGCTCTTGAGACGTGGGATTTTAACTCATGCCTACTTCTGTATGAAACCTGAAAATCTAAGAAGAGTTTATCCTATAGGAATAGGAATTCCTTCTACACCTTGGGATGCTTTGTCTGCTCCCCACCCTTCCCTCCTTCCCCCCTGCCCCCCCATCCCCTGCCTGGGAAAAAACCACACACACAATGCACACACAAAGCAAAGCAAAGCAAGTCAAAAGAGAAAGAATGTGAGAATGTCTACAAAAAATCAGATTAAATATCTGCCTTGCCTAGTTAGCATTTCACCAAGGGGTGGCCAATGTCTGATGGCCAGGAGAGATGAAAACGTTAGACAAGGGTGAGTAATTATCCTTTTCTTCACAGAAAGAGTGATTAGACATTGGAATGGGCTGTGCAGGGAGGTGGTGGAGTCACTGTCCCTGGAGGTGTTTAAGGAAATACTTGACCTGTCACTCAGTGCCATGGTCTGGTTGACAAGGTGGTGTTCAGTCATAGGTTGGAGTCAATGATCTCAGAGGTCTTTTCCGACCTGATTCTGTGATTGTGTGATAAAGTGACCCTTCCCTAGTGACCCCTTCCCTATTTTTGAACTCTCCAGCAATCTGTAGCTCAGGGCAGCCTTGAATCAAAGCAGATTTCTTCTTTCTTGATAGGCCTTGATGTTGCCCAGTAAGCACTTTTCTAAAAACTTTTCTAAGCCCAGAAATACTTGTCACCCACAACAGCCTCCAACTCTGCATTCCATTGCTTAGCCATCCGTGCATTACAAGAAGGATCTGATCTCACTGTGCTGGTGCACTGTCAAGTCGTTTTACACATACACTAAAAGTCAGACCCTTGATCTCCTGCAGATGTGAGGAATGCAAAGAGCCCCATTCATTCTGAAGACAGCCTGTCTAGGGGACTGGATTGGTGAGGAATTCATTGCCATTGTTGTTGCTGCAGAGACGTTTTTGAGAAATGAAACCCCCAAAAGAAAGGAACCTTATGGGGACACTCAGCTGTTACCAGCCAGGTGACAATGGCAGATGGGTAACTGTGCTGCAAATTCATGTGATGCAAAAGCAGAAGTTGCTTTTGGGCACCTCTCTTTCCCAGTACCACCTAGGCAGGACTTCAGAAGTCTCAGAGGGTAGGAACACATAAAAGCTTGTTAGAAGTCCTCTACTCAGACCTAGTTTAATTCAAACGACCCCGGTGGAGGCATGTGGAGGGCCACAAGGGAGAGACAGCTGCTCCTGCAGTCTCCAAATGTTAGTCAGCACCACAGAAACATGCCTGGGGAAAGAGTTGTAACTACAGAGGCAAGTAACCCATTTCCCCAAAGTCACTTCTAGCCCACACAGCCCCTGCTGAGGCTGGGACAGGAAATGCTACATTATCCCCAAGGCAATGCAATAGTGGCATTTGGAAATTGGCAATTCCACAGCCACAACTTCCAAAGTTTGAATTTCAGCTGATGGGTCAGTGCCCAGGTTTTTCTGCAGGATGAACCCAAGCTCATTTCAGCTTCTGTTTCCAATAGACGATGTTCAAGATGCCTCACCCAGGAAAATAATATGTCGGCCCACCTTTTGAATTACCTAAATCTGTGTGTACAAGATGTTACGTTTGGCACCACATTTGGTGCCCTGGGCTAATGGAGAGGATCGGAGAAGGGAAGAACTCACTCCAGCTCTGTAGCCCCACACACCTTGACACCAATGGTCATTGCCTGGATCACCCTGTGGTGTCTCACAAAATGTCCAGCAACCCACAAACTTGCAAGAAGTGTAATATACCAGTCTTACTCTGGGGGAACACAGGTCTGTCATCATAAGTATGAATTGTGTGGTCCATGTGCATTCAGCTCTGTCATCAGCTGTGAGAGACCTGACTGCTATGAATGTGTTGCTTTTTTTTTTTTTTTCCTGTGGGCAGGGAAAAGAAAATAATACTTCTCATGAATACTTGTGGAGGATGACTACAAAGAAGGTATTCAGTGGGATTAGATATATTTTCATTCCACTAAAATGTGTGTGCCCTTTTTTGTCTTGCAGTACTTGTTCAGTGTTGGAAACAGCCAATCAAACCACAAATTTGGCTTTATTTTTAAATTGCAACTAAAGCCATAAAGCTGAACAAGGCAGAATTACAAGTAAACCAGCCAGTTCCTCTCATCTGCTATGGACCTTTGCAGCAAGCTGTTTTACAGTACCTATTCTTCCTCATAACCATATCCTTTTTCTCCAGGGGATCATTTTAAGCTTTAGAAACTGCAGAAGCCATCCTAAAGCCATTTTTTCTGAAGGGAGTACTTAAATGGAAAAGAACCCTCTTCTCTTGATTTAGAGTGTGTAAAATGCTATCCCAGTCCTACCAGGCTGAAAGCTGCAGTCCTCATTCTTTCCCAAAACTCTTGCATCTGCAAAGGGACCATTGAATGCAAAAAGGCAGTGCATGAGCTTAGCAGCACGCCCATGTGTTTTGCATTGTAAGAGGGGGCCTAAGAAGCCATTTCCCTTGCACTTTTCAGAGAAACCTTCCTTTTATTACAGAAAGCTTAATCTGCTGGGATGAAAATTATAATCCACTGAAAATCCACTCAGAATCTTGAGACAATCCTATTTTCAGACACTGAATCTTTTCAGTTACTTTAAAAAATTGTCTTCATTTTTTTTGTCTGTTTGTTCTTTTTGTTGTTGTTATAATGCCCTGTCTCCTGGTTGCTTCCCATAAAAAAATGTAAATCAGGATTACCAACATAGCACAAATGAGCCTGTACTTCAAATATGTCCTTCCTGGTGGGAAGTAGGAAATATGATGAGAGAGAAAAATTGTTCCTGGGAGATTTTCAACCTAATTTCATAGACTTAAGATATCTGATTGTCCTGGGAACTCTGTGCTTGCAGCTCCCATTAATTTCAGTAGCAGGTGTCTAAATATTTCTCATACCCAGAGGTTCACGTATTTGTAGGAGGATGTAGATAAGGTTTGGGTAAGCATATAGCAATTCTCAGGTTAAACAAAGTAGAACTTCTTGCCTCTTGTTGTTCTCCTACTGCTACTTATTGCCAGATATTAAATATGCAGGTTATGAGTATGTACCAAGCTGAACTGAGAGAGAACTAGAGGATAGTTTCTATTTCCAAAAGCACAATGCCCTCTGTGTAGATGTGGGGTACAATTTGTAAACTCTCTTTAGTGTGAACACTGAAATTTCTTCACTCGGCTTCTTAAATTTTGGGAGGAAAGAAAAAGGGAACAAAGGTCATTGACTACATCATCTGTTTTCAGAGATTTGTTTTCTTAATCTAAGCCATTTTATTCCTCCCCTCACCACTTTTTGGTCCCTGTAGGGAGGAATATGCCCTATCCCAGGATAAACTTTCTGTGATTCAGAAGAAAGGAAGCCCACAAGTCTCAAAGAGTACGTGACTCATGCTTCCAAGGACATGTCATGCTATTAACGTAGTGCATTGGTAGCACAGTGATTTAAAGACAACTACAATGAGAGGACAGTGGCACAAGTCTTCTCTGAAAGGTCAATTGCTGCTTAGCTGGTGACACACACAATACACACAAATTTGCTTAATTTTCATCTGGTGGCTTAGACTGAGCAAATAGCTGTGAAGCAACAAATCAGCCTTAATGCCTCAGCCCCACTGCAAGGAGACATCTGTGTTACCAGGGAGCTCTGTCCCCGCAGCTGCCTTTGGCCCTGCTCAGAGCGTGGCCCGTGGATTGCACGCCCATGGCAAGGAAATGGTTTTTAGCTGCAGCTGCAGCACAGCAGTCCTTCAGTCTGAGGCAACTGTACTTAAGGAGTTGACAGGGACAGTCTGTTCAAGTGGGGTGATGAGTCCTTTTTACTTTCTGCCCAGCAGTGAAGAACATGTGATGCTCACATCCATCTCCCCTGTGACTGGACCAGTTCTAGCCTTTGACAGGCCAGGACCAAAGGGCACCTCCTCAACATTCCTGAGAGCAAAACGTTACCACTTTGTTCCTACCAAGGTTTAAATTGCAGCTTCAAAATTTGATTAATAAAGTGAACATTGAAGCCCTGCTTATATATATCAGGGGGGCCTGCTCATGTTGTAGCCATTTATTTCTGACATGTTAAATATCTGAGAAGTTTTTTGGGTTTTTTTAATTAAGTCTGGTTCCTCTCTATTTTGTTAGTTTTTTCCTTATACCACTTAAGAAAGTGTTAAGAAGAACTATCATTAAAATACACTTTTTGGCAATACTGTAGTTGGTAGTGTGAGAAGATGGTTTTGATAGATGCAAAAACTAATGTCCATGTTTTTGATTTGATGCAAAAACTATTTTCCACCTTTTTGTATTAAAAAACTATTAATACCTTGCAGCTTGCCTAAGAGCAAGATATGTAAGGGCCAAATTTTGACCTGTTTTTTTGGATTCTTTTTTTTTCTTTTTTCTCTCAACTTCTTACTGGTAGTGATATATTACTTTGTTGCCAGATAGGCCACTTGGAAAGATAAAATAGGATAATGCTGATGAGGTAAAATGCTTCAAAGAGAGACATTGTTTTAATATTTGTGGTTTTGAATCTGAATCTAGGATTGTGTCTCTCTGGATTCCTCTTTTATCTATTCATTGCATTACTTACCTTCCCACTTCATTAAGGCATTCTTAAATTTGTATTAAGTAACCAGAATCAGGCATTAAGTATCATCTAATAAAGGTGTCTTTAAAGTTGGGCACTTCATGTTCTTGCCCATAAGTCTAACACTGCCATTTTCTCTGAACTCTATAACTGTGAGATATTACTTAGTTTAAAATAAATAGAAAATCATAACATAAGCCATGCTTCTGTGACTGAAAGACATGGAAGAGATTTTTGTGCTTTTATGATATAAAAATGTTCTGATTTATTAGATTTTCTTGCCCTTTAACTTCAGATGTATCTTGAATGTCAAGCTTGATTTTTTCATGTTTTAGTTATGTGCATTCATTTAGGGAGCTCAAATAATTTTCCTGCCTTTCTGTTTAAATTATGGCTTTTTAAAAGGTGTCCTTTAGACAAATAATCTCTGTTAACAAGAACCAAAATTTTACAGACAGACTAGTTTGATTTCTTTAATACATTTGATTGGCATACTCCTGACTTCTTTTGAGTTGGATTTTTATGGTTTTTTTTAAAAAGTGAGGATGCTGATAGAGATGATACTGAACTTGGTTTTTTGTAATGTTCTTATGATTAATTGATGGACTACAAGTTGAAATCAATTGTTCCTACATCAGGTTTTGAGCTCTAGTGTTTTTACCCAGTAGCTAGATCTGTTGCAGATACTCTGTTCTACATTTCAGAGCAAAAAAATATCATCATTCCCCTCTGTGAAGGATTAGTGAGAGTGAGTGAGCTTCAAATACCATGCTTGTGGTTTTGACACGATGCAAAATGGCTAAGGGATATAAAATTAAGAGTAAGCTGGAAAAGAATGTTTTAATTAGCCTGAGATGTTTTTTCTGATTTCATTTTACTTTGCTGAAAATAAGTAATAGTGATGGGTGGGTCTGTGCAGACAGTAGCAAGAATCAAGTGATCCAAAGTCCTCTTTGAAGAAGGATCCCGGGAGGACACACGCCTGCTCAGTCCTCCTGCAGACCTGGCTTTGCTGGCTGGACCACTGCAGTCATCTGTTTATATTAACACTAGATCAAAAATCAGACTAGTAGAAAATTTTGGATTGAGAAACACCAGGTAAATGAGAAAAGCCTGAAAGTAAGGCAAGAAAAATTTGGTTTTATAGGGCAGATAAAGGAAATTTTTATTTCTAAGTTGAGTTGTGTTTTTTTCAGTTATTTCTGACTATGAAAGTATTAGATCCTTGCTTTGTGACCTAGTCCTACGCCATGAGCTGGATCTTTCACAAGACAGTATCTTCTGCAATGCGTATGGGTTGCTTTTTGAGCCAATATTGGCATGAGGTTCACATGGTTACTCCATTTTTCTGAAAACATCAATCCCTGGCTTTGCAATGCAAGTAGTAGTTTACCATTGTCATCAAGAACAACAGAAATGTAAAACTGTGTTTGAATTAAATCCCACAAATACGATGGTTATTTGACAGCTGCTTCTGTATTTTTCTGAGGGTTGTAATTTACAAGTTAGATTAAATATCAGTATTTTCAACATATTTCAAAAATAATCTATAATAGTTGTTAAGGAAAGCAGTGACAAATCCTGGCATTAGAACCACTGGCAGTACATCCATGCTTTTGCTGTACAATGTGTTACACCTCTTAGAGACAGTCAGTTCTGCCCAAGGACAGAGCAGCAAAGAATTAAAATTCAAGCACTAGAGGCAGTGTCTTTCTTTCCTCCTGAATAAATGAAGGGAAACAAAGATGGAAAAATACAGAAAGCAAAACAATGAATGGTTTTGCCAGGATTCATACCAAATATTGCCATGCTTTGTCAATGCAGGTTTAACTAATTGTTTCCTGTTTGAAAATCACGATGTGTATAGAATTATATGGTACAATATTCAAGTTAGACCAGCAATTAGTACTGGCTTCAGTGGGATTGCAGATTGTGACTCAGGGTGGAAGTGGGCACAGACTCCATGGATTAGACATGCAAATGCATATGGGGAACTTGTTATATATGGGAGTTATCTTGCCTTTACACACTAAGGAAAATATAGACTTGTTAATTTTTTGAGTTTGCAACATTTATTTGCCAAATAAATGCACTTTGCTAAAGAATTTTCCAGTAAAAGATGGGAGAAACACTGCAATAAGTACACGGCACAAGGAAGCCCGTGTGAGTACCTATGACCAGGTGTTGGGGTTTTTAGTTTAGGCCTAGTTTTTTTCCTGTTAAAGGAATTTTTTCCCATATGCATGTTGCTAGGGGACAAATGGCCGTACTTAAGAGAAGACAAAAGGGCCTGGCTAGGCTTTTGTTTTCATCTGGCTGTGAGTTTAGTTCTCTCTCAGTGCCCGGAGAGAGAAGCTACGGAGAAAGGAGCTGCTGGTTCCTGCTTTCGGCCGTTTTTTCTTTCTGCTGGAAACAACGCCGGGATCCCAAGGCTGCTTTCCCTGCCCTGCTGGAGGCTGGGCTGTGGCCGCCCTGCCCCGCTGCTGCTTCGAGCCTTCGCTGCGCTGTAGCCGTGCTCGCCCTGCCTGCCTGGACCTCCGGGGGGTTCCCCTTTTGGATACATCTCGTCTGCCACCTGGGATCTGTGTTTGTGCCTGCCGCTCCAGCCTGCCGTTCCAGCCTGCTGTTCCCGAGAGTCCGGGATCGGCTGCCCAGGGGTTTGTGAAGCCTTTGTCCCATCCCTTCCCGGGATCCCAGGGCACCGGTGCCGCTGCTCCCCGAGCTCGCTCCGGAGCGCCCCCTGCAGCCGCGGGGGAACCATCGCACCTGCCCTGCTCACCGGGAGCCGCCAGCGCCCCTGCCGGCTGCGAGCGGAACTGCACCCGAGGGGAAAGGGCCCGACAGCCGAGAAGGCCGGGACTGGGTTTGGGATTGTTTGCTGTTACTGCTGTAGGTATTGCTGTTTGTTTGACTGGTTATACACATACAGTTATATAATAGTAAAGAACTGCCATTCCTATTTCCCACATCTTTGCCTAAAGGCTCTTGATTTCAAAATTATAATAACTCTGAGGGAAAGGGGTTATATCTGCCACTTCAAGGGAGGCTTCTGCCTTCCTTAGCAGACACCTGTCTTTCAAAACCAAGACACCAGGGCAGAGCAAATAGATCAATAGGTACAGTATTCTGCAAGGAAAGCAGAGTCACCTGAAAGGTGATGTTACACCAGGGCTAAATCATTGCTCCCCATCAATATGTAGGCATGCCAGAGGAGGGATGAGCATGGAGAGCCCCTGGGGCAGCTGTGCAAGAGGGAGATGAAAGCCACCTCCCTGCACCCCAGCTGTTGGGAAGGGGTGGGGGAAAGCATCCCAAAGGTGGAGAGGCAGGAGAGAGAGGCAGGAGAGGCAAAGCTGGTGGAGCTGTGCCTGAGGGGCCCCTGTGCCTTGCCTATGCCCTGCAGTTGGGGTGCCACAGGTTTGGCAGGGAGCCTTGTGCTCTCCTCTGTGAGAGCACATCTGTCTCCTGTGAGGCATGACCAAGACTCAGCTGTCCTGAGGCAGTGGCGTTTTCCTTGAAAAACACATCTTTGTTGCTTTACAAATTCATTATAGCAAGGGACTCATGTTCAGACTGAAGGACACACTTATTATTGTCCTGTGGTTTTCAATTAATAAGTTCACAGCTAACAGTTTTTAAGTACAGTGAATCATGCAAATTTCCATATCACAGCAGCTAATTTATTTGTTTGTTGGGGAATAGCAGGTGCCACATGAATCTGTTTTGAAATGAATTCCAAGAAAGGCAGATGATTGCGGTCCAAGCCACGGGAGGAGGGAGCCGGAGGGACCGGTGGGATAATGTAACGAAGGCTCTGTGCAGTGCAGGGTGTCTAATGTGGGGTATGAACGTGAAATGAGCAACAGCACAGATCTAATATCCAGGGGACTGATCCTGAAGAGCAGCCCTCACTAACGGGGATTTCTGGCCAGAACTAACATGACCGTATCTCCAGGTTGGAATGATAAAATCCAGGTGCTTTCTGTATATGATTGCCAATTACTTCATTCTGTCTTCAACACACAGTTCCAGCTTTTGTTCCCCAGGCAGTTTTCACTGCTGGTTGCAAACACAAGGATCATTAAGTTACAAGCTGGATTTATTTACCGTTTGCAGCTAGATCTGAGAATAGTTGTCTGTTATACCAGATTTTAATTTCAAGTCTGTCTTATGGGTATATAAGAAGTGTTCTTACCTGTTCTTGCAATTTCACACAGTTATGCTTTGGACGGAGTTTTGCCTGTAAAGAGCCATAACAGAGCTCAGAGGAAGACTCAGGCAAGAAAAGCACTGCTGTGCCAGAGGTTTGCAGGACACAGGAATGTTGTGGCTTCTGGCATTGCTGGTGTAGAGCTCACATGGGCACAGCACCCAGAGAGTTCTGAAGAAAATGCATCAAGCTGTGGCCATGTCTAGGTGTTTGCTGATCTCCAGTGGTGCAAAGGCCCTGCCCTATGTGGATGCAGCTCACTCAGTGTTCGTACAGATAATCTGCAGCTCACTTGTATGCCCTCATACTGAAGCTGCCACTGTATTTTTTGAACAGGTCTATGTGGAGAAGGAAATCCAACAGGTATTTTCATGACCTTTAATAATCAACACCTTAGGCAAGGAGCTGGGCTCCAGATCCACCTCACTGAATTTTAGGCACCTGAGGCTTTTAAGTGGGCTGTCCTCAGTATATCATTGGTGAAGGGAACTTAAGAGAATATCTGTCACCTCAGAACTGGTCCCTTGATTTCTGATTTAGGTGTAGAGGCGGGCTAGGAATCCTGATCTTCAAACAGTGAGATGATTTGAGATATCAAAAGCAAGGGGGGTTGCTTCTGTGCTAGCAGCACCCTTCCCACTGGTAGAAGGTCACTGATTCACCTTTCTGAGCCCTCGTCTAAGTAATTTTTTTTTTTTTTTTTTTTTTTTTGTATCATGAGGTATGGGCTAAACAAGCCTGCAAGATGTGCACTTTGGCTGCTTTATAAGATGGAACCAGTCCTCCTTATTGTAGTCATCTGTGCAAATGATAGCCCCTAAATGCTTACACAGTGAAGCTATATTTTAAATTATAATTTAAATGTAAAAGTGACAGGAGGCCTAAGCAGGCTGTCCAAGGGACAGATTGAATGATGTTCTTGATGTTTGAAATGAGATGAAAGAGTCACTGATACAGAGAAGCCCATTTGAGATAATGGCAGCGGAAGAGGAAATGGTTCCTGCAACACGAGAGATGAAAGTGGAAGAGGGAAACACTTATGTAGCTGTGAGAGAAATTTGTCTGGTTGTGACTGAAAAAGAAAAGATGCTGAAAAGAAATAACATCGTGAAAGTAGCGAGGGGGAGATGATGATGAACATTTTTTAACAGGGAAATAAACCACTGATCAGAAATAGGCAAGAATTTGACCAGAGTGTGTTAGTACTAAAAAACTTCCTGGTGCATCTCTTCATAGAGGATTGATATTCACATTAAGTGCTAAGATTTAATTAAAAACATATTAAACTGAGTAACTCCTCTGCCTGTCTTACACATGTAATTTTTTTCATGTTTTTCATTTTGTTTAACCATCCAGAATGAGAAAACTGCATAGGTCCTGCAATTCAAGGAACCTGACTTGAGTCTGATGGTTCCTTTTACAACCCATAAAACTCATATGGATAATAAAGAGGATTTCTGACCTTCCACATTAAGATCAGTCTGACTGCTTCCCCCATATTCAGCCCATCTGTCTTCTTCTGGATCTGTACTTCTCTTCAACAGTGAAAAAAGCCCCTAACAGGAATGGGTTAAAAAAAAAAAAAAAAGAAACTATTTAAACTGCAGAAGACATGAAAGTACTAAAATAGTGTATTTAGATGTGATTTACATTTTTCTGATTGATAGGATAATACTCAGATGTCCCAGTGTTTTCACTCAGTGAAGATAGAGTCAGGGCATCATAGCAGGCAGAATCTAGAATATCCCAAAAGCTAACATCAAAATATCAAGGTTTTTTTCACATTGAGAGCAGCTACTGATTCACAGTGACAGAGTTGTTGTAGCATCACCTGCATCAGGAAAGTCTGTTCCTTTGAAACAGAAAAGGAACCATATTTTTTCTAACACAATTTCACATGTTTTAAGTAAGAAACAAATAAGTAACAAAGAAGATGTTTGTTGTGACTTATGTGACCCCTGTGTACTACACTGAATTCAAATTCTGGCCACAAACACATTTAATATGTAGAGAGTTCAGTTTCTAACAAAAACCTTCAGAAACAAAATTTCTGGAAGAAAACAAATCCTGTAAGTTACAGCACTCAGGTAGACCCACCAAAGTCAGTGGAGATATCTTCTTTGTCGAGGTGGACTTTAAATCTTGGTCTGGCAATAAACAAAAATTACACACTGAAGAGCTGCTTAAATACCAGCCAGCCCTCGGGGGAAAAGAGAGCATGAAAAAGAGGATCAGAAAGAGAGAAGAGGAATGAAACAACCAGAAGGGAGGAAAGGAAAAAAAAAATAGACACAGACTGGAATTGATCTAGAGGATAAATAAAGGTAAAGGGCATGTTTAATTCAGGGGAGAAGAAAATGTCAGAAAAAGAGACAGAGGGAGAATGACAGGGAGAAATAATTGTGGAAAAAACAATAATAGAAAAATGAAGCCTTAAAATAAGACTGAATGCTGGGAATGCTGGAGAGGTAGAGAGAAACAATGCTAAGAGGGAAAGAGAAGAAAGACTCGGTGGCACTGTGAGGAGAGAGGCTTGAAAGGAGCCTCAGCTAAACAATAGAGGGATGCCAGACAGAGGCACCAGGGGGGCAGCACAGATTAAATGAGAACCAAATGTAACCGTAACAAAGGCTCTGAGATGTGGGCAATGAAAGCATGTTAAGAAGGAAATGTTCAGTGTGCGTGTGTGTGCATGTGTGTTTTCACATACTGAAAAAGATTCTCTCTCTCCCCACCTCCCCTCCACCACCCAGCAATACAAAACACCTCAGTCTCAGAAACAAAAGCCAAGACCACTCAGTGTCATTCTGGACTTAAATTACTATTTGTGGTGGGTTTTTTCTACCTTCCCTTTCTCAATTTTCAAACAAGCACCTCTGTGGTTGCTGCCCCTCCTTCAAATCCATTTTAAAAATTCTCTCTTGCTGTAGTGGATGCAAAAGATGTGACAATTGGCAGGCTGCTGCTGTGCTGAAACAAGTATTTGTTGTGCTGACCAGTTTACTAGCTGTTTCCTTGTAATTTCTAGATAGTTCTCTGTACCTGCTTGCTGTCTTTTCCCCTGGAAAGGAAGCATTTTAGGATGGAGCTCTCTCTGTGCTTGTGCAGCAGCCACTGAAGAGGAATATTAGCAAAGATTCTCCCATGATTGCCATAGGTCACTTTTGAAAATTTCTGCCTGTGTCTGAGGGATTCAAAATTGGCCTTTCCTTGATTGAAATGAGGTATTTAGCTCAACTGCATTACTGTTTACACATACTGCACCAGAGCTCACTGAAAAAGCTCCAGACACAAAGGGAGGTTATGGCAGCACCTACACAGACTGATGGTTGTAGCTCCACTTATCCTGTAAAGCAGGGGTGGCCAAGGCTCTGTGGCACAGGCTCGTCATGCCAAAGTTTCAGGCTCCCCACTCATAAGCCGTTGTGACAGGTGAGTGTGCACAGATCCTCAAGGTAAGTTTATGTTGTCCCAGTCACCCCCAGATTACAGCTTGAGCCAAGAGAGCATGGGGAAGAGAAGCCAAAATGCTCAGGTTTGTTCTGTGCCTGGAGAAGCAGTAAGTCCTGCTCCCTTTGCAGCCATGCTCTTGTGAAGAGTGTAAAGTGGAGAAGGTTCCTCTGGATATGCACCAGCTTTGTCTGCAGGAAGGTGGATTCAACACCCTGATACCCTGTCAGACCCAGCTGGCTGCCAGTTGTCCCACAGCACCACCCTGCTCTGCCCTGACAACCATTCTGTTACTGGCTCAGGGTCTGCACCCACAGCTCTCTGTCAGCCATCTCCTTCCCTGGGACCTGGACAGCAGACACACCGTGACCATGGGAAGCAATGTGTCTGTACTGTGCAGCCATCTGATGGGAAAGGCAGCTGCTGGTCCAGCTGGGGAATGAGTCCCTGGAGGGACCTCCTCTGAGCCCCAGTCTCAGCAGTAACTCAGCACATCCTTGTCCTGGATATGTGAACCCACTTGCTACCCAGTTCTCTTCTGCAAAACAGCATGGCAGCACTACCTGTGCTACCTGCTGCTCAGACAGGTGGTAAGAAAGAGCTCCTAAATCTACATGCAGCAGTTTGGAATATTTGAAGATGTCCCTTAAATATTGACTGTTGCTGATGCCTTGTGTAGATTTTTCTTTTTGAAAAAAGAACTACAGCAAGATTTGAACAGATCAGTTGGGGCAAGAAAAGAAGTATGGAGCAGAAACGAAAATACAATTATTTACAGTGTAACTGAGCAGTTTTTTACACAGAGAGTGATAGAAGCAACAAAATAAGGAATAGTTGTTAACTTGTCAGAACAGCTTATTGATTCTCGGTTAGATTTTTATTTTAATACTTTTTTGTACCATAACCAGGGAAAGGAAATTCTTGAGCTACTAAGTGTGACATATTGGGCAAAGAGGGGAGGTACTGTGAATACCATACAGTGCTTCAAGGAGATAGTGCCTCTCAAGGAACTTCTCAGGTACCATTCAACGCAGGCTCAGGTTGCTAAATTTGGATCAAAACCTGCAAAGAATTTTAAACTCCCCTAAATCTATTTGTGGCTACATTACTGGCAGATTGCAAGGATGAAGTTATGCAAGTGGATCTGAATTTCCCAAAGGTCTGAGCGGTATTTCCATGCCAAGAAATTCACATTATTGAGTTTTTAAACAAATGATCATTAATGATGATCTTAATGATCATTGACATTGTTCCTGTAGAAGAGCCAGGGAAATGTCACCCAGTGCAATTCTTGCTGCTAAGGGGTTAAACACTTTCTTGGCTAAGGCTGCTTGCTGACCTAGCTGAAAGAGAAAAAACACTATAGGTCAGTGAGTGAGATTGTCCTTCCTTTAGAACTGCCCAGGAAGATTACAGTAAGTGTGTAGAGACTAAGCCAGGAATTAGAGACTAGGGAGTGCTGATTTCAGTTCTTTCATGTGCAGCCTTTAGGCTGAAATCCAGGGAGCTGTATTGGCATAAACTATTCCAGTAACAGAGGGTATATTGCTAGAGCCCACCTAGCCTGGGGGCTTGAGCATCACTGTGCCTCAGACTGCTGACACTTGGACAGGGAACTGACAGAAGAAAAGATGGATTGGTCTGATCGGTTAAGTAGAGTCATGACTAAATGATTACATAGGGTAAAAGGGGATCTAGGTAAAAAGGCATTATTAATAATCTTTAGATTTCTCTCTCTGAGACTTTCTCTTGTTCTTCTGTGAAGAGAGAAAAGGAGGTGGTGAAGACAATATTGAACATACATTCAGAGAAACAGTGCTGCACTTCAGTCAATGCACAGGATAGGAGGTTGTATAAAAAAGATCAAATTCGGGAAATGCAAGACTTGATCTAACTCTAGGCCCTGGTTTGGAGCCTTGGAAATGAGCAACAGAGAAGGTCCTCAATCTGCTATTTCTCTGGGTGGGTAGAAGCAGAATAAAGACAGCTTGGTTGCTGTCAACAGTAGAGATTAGAACTGATATAATTAGAGCCATATAATTTACCAACAGCAATATCTCCTCCTTAGCATTCTGAATGTCTGGCATAGCTGGACAGCCTGTCAGCCACATTTATAACTGAGAGCCAGCTTTTTCCTTTAAAAAGGTTTTAATAACCTGTCTATTTGAGCTTGCAAGCACCCAGCACCCTGTGTCAGCTGGCTGGCACCTGTTCTCACAAAAGTAATAGAAGTAGTATATTACACTTTGGAATAGCAATTGGCTCTTGACAATGTGACCATGAACAGCATCACATTCAGCTACAGCTTTTGATATTAAATAGAGGTAAATTCCAACAGTGAATTCATCAACAGAGATTTGGATGGGAGGAGAGACAAGTGGCTGCTTCAAAACTCAAGTCACAGATGTAGATCAGTAAGGCAGATCTTGCCTCTACAAGAGTTCTACGAGGAACTAAATGGTGAGTCTGAAAGCAGTTCCTTAGAGTTTTCCCAGATGAAGCAGAAGGCAGGGTGCAAAACACTAAGTAGAAATCTAATGGGAAATCTTTCTGGAGAAAACCACCTGGAGGCAGATTGATTTCAAATGTGGCCTTGAAAATCACTCTGAAACCATAGTGGACTTCCTTTAATGCACTGAGACAAGGACCATCTCCCTTCTGTGCTGACCTGTGCTCCAATGCAATTACCTCTCCAGCTGATTGTACAATCCTCTTCCTCACAACTGGGAGCTATTTTCATGGACCTCATTGTTTTAGACAGTTTTAGAAATGATGGTGTATTTCTAATGCAAGAGAGCCCTAACAGTGGCTTCCCTGCTAATGGACTGTAATTACAGGATTGATCCCACATGCCTGGCAACATGAACCTTTCTGTGCTTTCCAAGGCAACAACAGCATAAATCAATGGTCTGTTACAACAAGCTTCAGAGGATTCAGGGAGAACAAACCTTCGTATATACCTTGTAAGGCTTGCTAAATGAGGACAGCACACACCTGATTAGCATAGTATCATTAACTTACCTCCATGGTCATGTGAAGGATTGTCCTTGCACTGCACTTCATTTAACAGCTGGCAAGAAAGTGATCATTTTCAAAATGGGTCTTTACACTTGAGAATGGCCCTATCTGTGTAAGAGGCAACAGCAGGGGCTGCAGAAGACATAGAGCAGATGTTGAACAAGATTCTTCCCTTGGGGAAGAATGATCTCTTTCTTACATGAAGATATAGCGCTGGCATGTCATTGGATAGGAGCAAGGATATCACAGCATGTACACTGACTTTTCAGTCTCTCATGGATAAAGTGTCTGCAAATTCATGTTAATAAAGAGAAACACTTGTCTGTGGAGTAATAAAGAGGATGCCTTTCAGTATATTAATGAAAAAAGGATGGCTGCTTCATACTTTTATATTTGAAAATGAGATGTCTTTTATGTCACCTTACCAAAACTAAGCTTACAAAACTTAATAGATCTGGTTCTTCTCACCCTGTGTGTTTTGACAGGAACTCTTAAGCATGTTGCACAAAAGCCTTGGTCCTTGTCACAGCAATTTTTCAGCTATGCCTGACCATTTACCCCAATGATGTGAGTTCTGACCCTGACAGACAGACTTGGCCTGCTGGCTTGACTTCAGACCTGCCTCATCACTACAGACTTGTCTGCCAATCTTGGCTCTAGGCCAAAGCCAGCTGCTGTCCCTGGACCTGCTCTGCTCACGTTGCTGGGATGCTTAAGGGGCTGTGCTGGTGAGAGCTGTACCCTACCCACTCTGCTGCTCTCTCAGCTCCTGACTCACCTTTCCTTACACAGCAGTGCAAGGAAAGACCCTTTTGTCTATGATCAGTTGTTTGTGTCCAGCAAAGACACCTAGATCCTCTAACTCTCATGGCAGTAGAGAAATTTTCACAGGCAGAAATGACATGACAGAAGCAGACATGATGGGGTCCCAAAGCAAGCTTATGTAGTGTACAAATATGTGTCTTTGACAGCCAGTCCCACTAAGGTAAACCCAATAACATCTAGTGTACCAATAGTCTTCATCAAATTCAGCTGTTCTGAATGTCCTAGAGGATGTTCTTTAATTTAACAACAGAAAAATGTTTACTTCTTATGAATCAAGAATCTGCATACATTGTCACATCAATCAAATTGGTGAGTAAGAGCAGTGGTTCAATTAGACTCTGAGGGAAATGATCCGATGATTTATCTGAACCTATTGCTGCATCCAGAAGACATTTCTGATTATTAACACTGAGAGCAATTTCATCAGGTTTTTTCTTTTTGTCCTCCTATATGGTCCACATATAACAATAAAGTGTTGCCTACGGGGACAGAAAAATAACACCCCTGCCATCATTAACTGTACCCAGAAACTAAAAGGTTGGCTAAGAACTTTGTGTGACTTTGCACACACAATGTCAATTGGGTCCAGACAGAACAAGAACAAACAGATAGAAAAGAAGCCAGATGAAGAAGATGTGAGTCTGGGACTGAATCTTGGTGTTACTGTCCAGCTGGCCTCATTATTAGCCAGATGGCAGGTTCAATATCAAGCCCCTGGAAGGGTCAACATAGCAAATTACAAGATCTGCCAACTGGACCTAGGAAAAGAGACAAAAAGGGAAAAAAATTAAATTAAAAAAAAATTCCCATATCTATCATGTCCATCTGCTGGGCAGAGGAACAGCCAGAAAAGGATTTCTCAGTCTCATGTACGTGTGATCCAAGGCTGGAGCAAAGTGGTAATTCCTCAGAGTACAGATTATCCCAAGATATCTAATCCTTGCACAATACAAAACAATAACTTGTTTTGCAAACATGTTCAAGGCAATCGTTTTCTACATCTACTGGATTAGATCTCTCTTATCTTCCAGCACTTGTTTCCATACTCCCATTTCCCTGTTTGCCTTTGTGAGAGCACATGAGCAATGGCAAAATAAGAACTGTAGAAATGTGGAAGATGGGCATCATTTGAGATATAAAGCATTTGGTACAGTCTTGTTGATCTTAAGGTCAGTCCAGATCACCCTGGAAAGTTCTGCAATGACTGTCCCAAGATACACCCTTGACTCAATTTGTTACCCATGATATGCATAGAAAAGCATGATATGTGTCCTTACAATTAACCAAAGATTTTTGTGGATATCTGCTCCTCTAGTCCTCCTCTAAAAAGGCTTCCCTTTCCAATCTGAATTTTGGGCTATTCTTGTCTAGTTTTCAAAGTACAGTGGCCACATTTCAATGAAAAAAAATCTGACAACCTAACAGACATTGTCTGGGATTTCAGATAACTGGGCAAATTAGAAATATCTGGAAAAAACACCACATTTTCCAATTCTCCTTCAATATTTTCCTTTAAGCAGAATATCCCACAAATACCTGACTAGAAGAAAGGCTGCAATAACATCTACAACCATGAAATTATTACAAACTTGCACTTAAACACTGCCTGATATTTGTGACCAAGTAAGAATTACGGTCCACCTATTACTTGACATTTCATGCTGATCTTGCTGCACCTTTTGGAGGCCTAACCTAGGACAGCTTTTGCTTGTGGATAAATCTCAATGTGTTTCAGGCACAAAGATTAGTGCTTTGAGCTGTGAGTCTCTAGATGGACCCTGAACAAACTAGACTGTCTTACATTGGATAGTGGTGTTACAGGAACACAAAGAAAAAGGAATATCTGGTGTCATCTCCAAGTCATAAAGTGAAATGTCGTTATTAAAGTCACATCCAATGTTCAAAGCTACATCAGGACTCTGAAACAGTTTTTTTAACAGTAACATTTGGGTAGGGTAGCATACTTGCAACAATTTTATTTCATGGTGAAGTACTGCCCTAGGTGACAGGATATTTGAACCCTTTTTTCTATTGCAGATAGGATTGTGGGGAACTGGGAACCAATCAGGAAATGAGCTTTTAATGAATATGTCTGATGTAAACTACAACACTGATGTGGATGCACCTATAGCCAGTTGATACAGCAGAGTTCATGTCTAACTAGTATTTCTTTAATTCTCAGGTGGGCAACTATACCTAAGCTGTGAATTCTAGTCCATGATGATCCCTGAGCCATCTCCAGTACTTGTCTGGAAGAGTCATGGATTGTCTGGTCCAAAGACATGTCATGCACCATTTTTATGCCTTTTTTATAGTATGGGCAGTGCTGTGCCAGTGCTTGGGACGTGCCTTGACCTTATTCAGCTTATTTGCATAGGAGTGACTGCAGAGTCCCCTGTGGAAGGGGTTGTGGGGCAGGAGAACATGGGGAGGAAAGCCAGGTTCAATTACCAGCTACAGTAGATGTGCTGCTGAAGTCTGGGTGGATGAGTGGTTTATATTTCATGGAGCTAGAGACTGTTACTCCTGTGATAGATTATGGTCATCCTAAATTTATCACCAAGGACTACAAACAATAATTTTGGCAGAGATCTAGAGTAATAACTGGAAATTTGAGTAGGAAAGTAACAGAGAGCCCAAAACAAATTTCTTTCTCTTCTCTGCTCTACCTGTGCTCCAATAGGGAAAGTGTGATGAGGGCAGACTCCGAATGAGATACTTGGTACTCACTTAAAGCTGCTTTCTCATCTGCTCTGCATAAACTGTGTGTTGTGTGCACACAGCTGGTGTGCACGTGTGAGACACCCAAAGTCAAAAACCTAACAAGAAGGAGATGTGAGGAAAAACCCAACTTGTGAAAGAAACAGCGATGAACTGTGAAGTTTTAAAATACTCAGTGAAGTAAATATATAATTTTTCAAGGCTCATACGGGCATCATGGATACTGTGTCACAACTTTCCATGTGGATTTCACTACGATTTCTTGACTTTTCTGAGAATTTTTGAATTTGTCAAGAAAAAAATTAAAATGGGAACAGTGGCTGGAATTTGGCAAGTTACGCAGTCTGCAACAGAGTTTCTCAGCAAGGAAAAGATGCACATGGGTGGATGTGCAAGCATCACTGCAAGCTGAGGTAGAGACCAACCAAATTAGGAGAAGCAGAGAGCTGAAGCTCTGCCTCCTGAGTAGTGGAAGAATTGCAGACTTTTAGACAAATGCAGTATTTCTAGTAAGGGAATCACAAAGGATTTTTCCATTTCTTGAGTCAGCAAGAACAATGTTAACTTGTCTAATCCAGAAGAAATTTTCACCACTCTTAGCTTTGTACATGAAGTTGACTCAGTGCAAACCTTCAGGAGGCAATATTTATCCCAGCAATATCCTAATGTCAGAAGGCAAAACAGTAACACAGCAGCAGCCATGTAATTGAAGCCACAGCATGCCACTTAAAGCAGGTCTCTACAAGGCGACCAAATCTGTGGAAGTGAGACCCATGTGAGCTGTTGTGGCCATTAATCGTCTTTATCCTTTCACCATGTTTGAGATCTCAGCTCCAAGCTAGCAGCCTGTGGCAGCAGGTAGCAAAGGCACAGTTCTGCTGACATGCAATCCCCAGAGAGAAAATATGTGACAAAATTGTACTCCCTGGGTAATGTCTTATTTATAGCTTGTGTTTGGGAATGGTCTTATCTGTGTTCTTGTATACACTGAGAGAGTGATTAAAGCCTCATTTGCATTTCCTTTTGTACCTTACTCTTATCATCTAGATAATTTTAGTGTCTTTAATCAACATTTGCAGAAGTAAGCAATGCTATGCTAATAATAGTGTTGTGCTATAAACATTTCCTAAGTCATGAAACATTACCACAAGGAGGATGAATGTTAGATTGTCCCATTTTTAGGAAAAAGAGACTGCTGAAATGAGTGGTCCATGATTAAAATAGTCTGTATCAGACCGGGTATCCTGTCCTTTATTTAAGCACCAGCCAGTTCTTCATTTCAGGTTTTGAAGTTCTGCAAAAAATCTCTTATGTGAATTAGTCTATAGATTTAACATGAAGAAAAAACCCCAAAACAACAACAACAACAAATGAACAAAAAACTCCCAACCGAATCAAACACAGAAAACCAAACCCAATAAACAAACCACCAAATATAAGGAAAGATTTATGGTTATCCAATAAAAGACAACTGTTTTGTAACAGGGAAGTGGATGACTAGAGAAAGAGATACACAAGTTACCACTCATTACCTGTTCCACAAGGAAAAAGCAAAGATGATGAACAAGCTTGTTAACAGATATGACACCCCAACTAACCATGAAGCACTTGCTGAAACAGTTGGGATTTTAGTGCCAAACATCTTGATCTTATCACTATCACATTACGTGGCTAAATAATACAGAAGTGAATGTGAAGTGTTCTCTCCAGTGACATTATCCCATAAATGGAAAAGTGTGAAAGATGGAATGTGCTATAGAAGCATAAAATATAGATGTAGGCCTTAATTTCCACCAAAATCAATGAGCCTGGCTTTTGCTTTGCACTTGCATAGCACATTCCATCTTCCCTATGTTATTGCCTCACCAATTAGAAAAATTAAAAAGCCAAGACAGAAGGCAGTAGCTGCAACATTCAACAAACAACACAGAATCCAGGACTTGAAGAAAAAAATGCATGTTTTTCATAAAAGGATAAATTATAGCATTCTTAAAGTCCTAATACAGTCCTATCATCTTTATCTCTTATTCTTACTTATTTTCCAAGTATTTCTTTTTGTAGTGCCACTATGACTCAGCTTGCCTGGAATCAGTAAACAATGGGAATATGACAGTTTCTGGCAGAGCACATGAGACATTTTGTCACTATAACAGACACTCAAGATGGTTTGATTGAAAGGGGCAAAATATGCCCGGTCAAATTAATGTATGAACCAGACAAGAAAAAACAGCACCAAGCCAGTATTTCAGTACCATGCAATAAAGTTTTCCTACATACATGTACATAAGCACTAACAGGGAGTGTCTTGAGCAGATACAAAACAAGAGAGAAACTTTCTTTCCCAAAGCCAGGTGGCCTCCCCCACCCACCTGCAGGTGTGACATCATGGATGGTACCAGTGGTTGGCCCCTTCCTGCTGTTGTGCAAGTCTGAGCATCCCCAGGGAGCCTGCAGAGGTGAGCAGAGCAGTCAGTCATGGCCCATGCCCTGGTCCTGTGCTCAGTGGCTGTTAATTGCTTAGTGTAGACACAGATAAATGTCCCCACTGCCATGTGGATGTCACAGTCCCAGGCCCCACTGAACCTCCCCATCAAGTCTGTCCTGCTGAGCTTCTGGGGCTGGTCTGGTCAGGCCGGGCAGGTTTGGGGACAAGCAGAGTTCACACTCCTGTTCCCCTGCTGGGTGTGTTGGATATGGGCAGGGCTAGGCACATCCAGTGCAGCCCAAGAGCAGGGAATCTGAACTCAGGCACTGTGCAGCCCCACTGAGGCCAGCTGATAACCCAGGTGAAGCCAAGAATCAGGAAGGAAAGAGCACAGTCATACTGCTTTGTTAGTAACTGTTTTGTTCTTCTGATAGAGCAGACACCAAGGATTGCAGTGTCCTGGCTGGCATTTCGGATCTGGACAGGGACATAAGGAAGGGCAATACTAGTTCTAGGTTCACCTGAGCTTCTGTTTATAATTCTATCATAATTCTATCATCTATCATAAGCATTTTCCCTAACTTCTAGAGATCCTTGACGGGTATACGGTTGCAAGGACAGATGAGATAATGTTTGGTCTAAACTAAAAGCCCAGCACTTTTTGTGTATATGCTTCTGAAAAATACATTGGCAAAATTTGTGTGAAAATGAAATTTCTATACATCCAGATTCTGGTCAGAATTAGAACCTAGACAGCTGGGAGATATTTAGGTGTTATTTAGATCTGGTGGCCCACAAGATCTGTCAGAAGGCCTGTTCTCACAAGAAAAACAATCACACATCTTGCATATAACTGAAGAGTGGACACTTCTTGGAGCAAAACAACTCCTGATTCAAAGCTCTGTTAAGACAAAATTCTCCTTGGCCTCTATGAACTTGGAATAAACTTGAAAGAAGATCTCAGATACCGTATTACTTCAAAACTTTATTTTTTTGCATAAATCCTGCCTAAAATGTCAATAAATGAAAGACATCTAATTACTATCTGGGAAACAACTGCCTGATACACTGGGGAAAAGTGCCACATGTACCTCCTGTTCTTTCCTACTTTGATTTGTATGACACAAAATATTTGGTTTCATTTTTCTTTTTGCAGATAGATGCCAGCATGAACTGATATGAGGATGACACAAAATATTTGGTTTCATTTTTCTTTTAGCAGATAGATGCCAGCATGAACTGATATGAGGATGTCACTTTTTATAAGTAAATTTTTACAAGTTCAGTGTTTAATCTTTCTGATTGGCAAGTCTAAGGGACTTGCACTGTTAATCAGTGCACCAGCATCAAATTAAAAACAGTCCTCTGTCATGCAGATGACTGCTGGGCTAAAGCAAATAAGACAGGGGTTCAAGAAGCTGCTGTGCCTTTCTCTGTGAAGTGAGCAAATTCTTTCATGTTAAGTATTTCTATAGTACAAAATCCAGGCAGAACACCCAGGGAAACCAGACAAAAAAGGCAGATGTTTGGACTGAGTTCTCGCTACAATTTGATTGACACATTGGTTGGCTTTGCACAGTTACTGAGGAAACCTTCATGTGAAGTGGGATGTTTCCCAAGAACTGCAAGGCCACTTGCAACTCCAATCTTTCCTTCCTCCTCCAAGTTAAATGGTACCACAGGGATTCCTGTACTGGAATCTTGGTATGCCTGATCCCTCTGTTTGAGTCCAGGATAATAGTATTAAATGGGTTAGAGATTGAGTTAATGCAGCAAATGACATGCAGGCCATTCTTTAATTATTCCAGACAAATATTTACAGGTCAGTTACCCATTCTTCCATGCATTCTGTACCTGGCCAATCACTTATCCATTTGTGTCGCTATTGCTGGCTCAGGGGCCTGCAATATACTGGCCAGTGCGTGGGAGTTGGAATATTTTGAATAAACTGGGTCTAAAGAGAATAAAACATTGCAGACAGCTTTCTAGCTGAGACATTCCTAAAAGACATACTCAGGGAAGTGGTAATGCAAGAATAACTGGATAGGAAATTGCCCAATCAACGTAGCTTGATGTTTACATATAATTTCACAATATGCTATTATGTTAACCACTTGATTGGCACATATTTATGTTGTGGTGATTTCCAAGCACTCAGGAAATGTGGACCCAAGAAAGAGGTGATTTCTTTGGGAGGTGAAATGGTTGTCAAATACAAAGAATACTGATTGCTACTCCACTTTGCTTACCCATTTCTGATGTCCTTAACAAGAGAGATGAAATGGCAAAGCCCAGTGCAGCTGATAGGTCAGAGATGAAGAACAACATTTTCTGAATCCAAGGAAGTTCAGCGCCCTTGTGTTTGTACTTGCTTTTGCACAAAGTGCTTCCAAAATCTGCTGTAAAAGCTCTCAGCCCTAACCTGCTTCCCACACCACTGTAAGTAGAGCTGAGTCTGTGATGGCTCTGGGAGGCACTGGTCTTTGCCTTCTGTTCAGCCTGTACAGTCCTGCTGGCTCCTCACAAAGGAAGGGTTTTCACACCAAATAAGTAAACAAACATTTCATATTGGTCCTTGCTTATCATGGTTAGTCCTGTCCTTATAAATAACATTAATAGTTCAATAGCTTTTGTACTTTTGCCACACTACCACTTAGTCAGTTTCCATCAATCACATGCTGAAATAAATCTCTGATAGAATCAAATTAAGTGCTCTGTGAAGAGTTTACATCACTTCCCGAGTTTGGTCCCTGAACAAGGACTCTCCAGTGCCTTTTGAATATTTACTGCATGCTACCCACTGCACATTGCACTCTATTGCTCTTATCCAGAATCCCCATACTTAATGAGTCTTTTAGCATGTGGGAAGGAAAGGTTTATAAATAACTACACTATCAGAAAACACCCTCAAGCACTTCCTTTTACAGTATTTACTAACAGCTTTTCTATGTTATTTTTATTATTTATCTTGAGATTAAAATCAGACTTTATTGTGTCATGTTCAATATTCTACTGGAAAATATGTATAGCAGATCTTGTCCCACCAACTGCCATTCAAAAATTGCCTGCAAGATGCAAAGCAAAGTGACATCTGGCCCAGAAAGTCACTATATGCTGTGATAGATCCAATTGTGTCTGTTCCTAATGGATTCTTATATAAATTCTGCCCTTAAGGTTACTTCCACAAAAAACA
The DNA here is from genome assembly GCF_041296385.1 of Aphelocoma coerulescens. Lineage (NCBI taxonomy): Eukaryota > Metazoa > Chordata > Aves > Passeriformes > Corvidae > Aphelocoma > Aphelocoma coerulescens. The sequence continues at coordinate 14,075,791 of NC_091015.1, forward strand.
ACATTCAAGAAGTCAGTCTCTATCCTGGAAATGACTGCATGGACATATCTTTCAACAGGTGGTGCCTCTTCTTTGTTCCTGAATTCAAAGTAAGCCCTGCAGAGAAACGCTTTGCAGAATATTGTGGTAATTTGGAAAAGGGAACAGTATCTCTGAATATATTCAGAATAAATGAGTGTGAATGAGGTATTAAGTAAGGTTATCAAAAAGGGTTGCACAGCTCTCCTTCTTGACTATGACCAGAAGAACTTGGTGTTAAAGAGCCCATCCTTGCCAAAAACTAGGGAACTGTCCATCATTCCAGAATAACTCCAAAATGGATTTAAAACAAAGTTTTGTGTTCTGAAGCCTGTTTCTGTAACCCCACAGGGAACTCACACTGGAGCCATTGGTTCCTGAAGGATTGCTCCCTCTGGACAGGAATCATGCTGGAGCAGTTTTTGAAGAACTGCAGCCCATGGGAAAGACACTCTGGAGCAGTTTGTGAAGGGCTGTATCCTGTGGGATCACCCTACTCTGGAGCAGGGAAGAGCATGAGGAGTAAAGAAGAGCAGAGATGAAACATAAGAAACTGATCATCCCTCCCATTCCCCATCATCCTGCTCAGCTTGGGAGGGAGGAGGTGAAAGAGTTAGGAAGGAAGTGCAGGCTGGGACAATGGGAGGGGTTTGGGAAGGTGGTTTACAATTTGTTCTTATTTCTCATTATCCTATTCTGTTTCTTTCTCTATAACTTCAATTAATTTCCCTAAGTTGAGTCTGTTTTGCCCATGGTGGTAACTGGTAAATGATCTGCCTGTCCTTATCTTGATCTGATATCAACCTATGAGTTTTTCCTCATAATTTCCCCCCGTCCTATGAGAAGGGGGTGATAGAGCAGCTTGGTGAGCACACAGCAGCCAGCCAAAGTTAACACACCACAAAAACTGAATATGTCGCTTGTTTAAGAGGGAAAAAAGACCTGCTTCTGCTTGGGTTATAGATAAAAATTATCTTTTGTCCCTATTCCACAAGTTTTCGTTAGTTCAGAAGTGGGATGAACTACTATAGATTCACAGAACACTAGCTATACATTTCTGTTATTGTAGATTATGTATTTATTTGTTGTGTAAAACTCATAACCATTTTCAGATGAATCAATGTTTTTTCCTTCTATCACAAATAACAGTGATAATAGCAAGAAATATGAAGATTATAAATGAAAAATCTTTCTGTTTATACATAAAGTCCTTGCCTTCTTTCAAAATTTGAAATAAAAAATCTGTGATGACTATAGTAGAATTATTTACAAATAGATCTTTTGTTGTTTTTTGTTTTCTTTTTAATTCTATAAAGAAATATTTCACATTTTAAAGCACTTGCTCTGGAAAGAGAAAACCCCAAAGTGGAATTTTCTTAGTACTTTCCAGGAAGAACATGCATATAGAATCTTTATTTTTGACATAAACTGAAAAGGTTTCATGCTTTCTGCTTGGGAAGCTCCCACTATATGTACCCTTATTTCTTTCAGAAAAGAGCTTAATAAGTGAAAGGACTTCATTCTTCACTTTTGCGACACTTTTTTCAGGGAAACAGATTAGTTTCAAAGCAGGTACCCTTTCTGAAGAAACCCTTAACTTTAAATTTTTTACACATACAAGAATTTTTAGTTTGTTACAAATAAGGACTTTTAAGTTTTATGTTTACTTATCATTCTGCATAATTCTACTTGAGAATTGACAGAACTAATTTCTCGATTCATTATGCTTGATACAATGTAGGAATTTCAGGTGTATATCCTTGTATGTATGATTCAGGTGGCCTCTACAGAGTACCTTGCTACTTCACAGACAGGTTCCTACCTTCACATCCCTGCTTTTTCACAGCTGGGCCTGGGAAATGTAAAAATGATGAATGATATAAGATGGTGGCACAAACTTCTTAAGGAAATTCAGAGACAGTGATGAAGATCTAAGAGGTAACAAATTCCTTGTGTCAAAAATATTTGTATCGTGGAAGAACACGTCTTGCTATTCCTCTGAAACTCCACTAAATCCCACTGAGATGTCAACTCAAAATGATGGGAAGGTCCTTTTTCTCTATCACAATAGCTCTGAAGAAGCTATTGAATTTTTTTTTTTTTAGTAAATAATAAGCCCAGTTTCAGGAGAACTATAAAACGTCATGTTGCTCCTTCCAAAAGTGTTAGCATGTATTGCCAGTAGATTTGGGTTTATTTAATTTTGTGATTAAAGCTTCTATTGATTCCCCTGAAGCACAGAATATATCAATACCTTTAGTTTCAAAGGATCATTCAGTAGTACAGAAATAGAGGACTCAACATAGAAGCAGGTGCTTTATTTTAAATTTATGAAACTCCACAGTGAATCCCCTGAGCATGCTGTCAGTAATACCTTTCAATTGTGGAACTCAGCCTCTGTTGTCAAACTAAGTCACTTCAGTGCCTCCTAGTTCACATGTTGGTGTTTCTTAACTGGAAAAAAATCTTGGTTAGGAGTCAGTAGGAATTAATATTATTATACAGAAAGCTTTTAAGCCATCAAGTGGATTCCATCAGCAGTTACTGCAAATCAAGAATGTTTATCAGTTCTCTGCCACTGCAGATGTGGCAACCTAACCCCTGTCTCAGCTGCTCCTTGGTTGACTGCATCCAGGACGATTGGGAATGTGGTGTCTTCAGGAAGCTGTTTCAAACCAACTAAGGGGAATGGCTGGTAAGAAGTAGATCCTGTGGAGGTGGGGCAATGCTTTCTTGATGCCACCTTCCCCTTTTTCATCATAAGACACAGCTGCACAGTTGCAAAAGCAGGGTCAAAAAGCGGTCCTACCCCTAGAAGGGTCTGTGGGCCATCAAGGGCCCCAAAGCACCCCCAGACTCTTTTTGGGAACTCTCCATTGGAAGACTACACAGGCCCCATAGTGTTGCATCAGAAACAAAGAATTCCCTCCCTGAGGAGGGATCTGGATGTTCCCATGTCAACTTGAATGTGTATAACCTGACAAACTCTTTGTTTGGTGGGCCACCCCCCACAAAGGATCAAGACTGTGACCATTACTGTAGTGAAATAGAAACATTCAGGTCTTGTTGCTGGATCCATGAGTAGTAATATCTTTCCACTATCTACTCTTATTCTTTCTTTGTTTTTCTTTTCCTTAAGTATTTTCTTTGGGATATTTTTATACTTTATTGAAAAGAACCAAGATGGCCACATACCTCTTTTGCACTGCATTTAAACTGTTTTAAAATAAGTTTCCCTCATGTTTACACTGGTAATTTAATGTCATTTCACTCTAATTCACCCCGGGGGATTTATTAACAGAAATCTCATTTACCCAGCTTCAGATCAGGGCTGTAACAGCAGGCTATGGCATGGTGCCTGGAAGAGGACAAGAGAGATCCTTTCATTGGAGACTGTGGGGAGAGGTGTGAAGAATTATAACCTCCCTGGGTTCAGTGTGGATGACGAAACCAAAGCCCTGGCCACTGGCACACACATTTGGGACTTCTATGATCTCTAGAAAGACATAAACCTGCTAGAGTGGGAGCAGAGGAGGGGCACAAAAATGGTCAGAAGGATAGGACACCTTGCCTATCAAGACAGGCTGAGAGAGTTGGGGGTTTTCAACCTGGAGAAGAGGAGGTTCTGGAGACACCTTATTTTTGGCTTTTCATGCTTACAGGAGCTCATTTAAAAAAAAAAAAAAAGTGGAGAAAGGCTTTTTACTGGGGCCTGTAGTGATAGGACAAGGTGTAACAACTTTAAAGCAAAAGAGGGTAGATTTAGTTTAGATATAAGGAAGAAATTTTTTACCATGAGGTTGGTGAGGTACTGGAACAGGTTGCCCAGAGAAGCTGTGGGATGCCCCTTTCCTGGAATATTCAAGGTCAGTGTGGATGGAGCATTGAGCAATCCATTTACTGTGTCCCTGTCCATGGAGGGGGAGCGGGAGTGGTGGTGTTGGAAGTAAATGATCTTTAAAGGTCCCCTTCCAAACCAAACTATTCTATGATTCTATAAACCCATAAAACATATTCAATTCATTAATGGTTACAGAACTTCAAACAAAGCCACTCATCCAACTTACACACATGTTTTTCCCTCAGGGTTTTTGTATAGTAGCACATTTCAACAACAAACATATTGGCAGTCTTACATGGGGAAATCATTACAGCCCACTCACCCCTGAGTGCATGTGCATAATTCCTGTTATGTCATGAGCAGAGAAGTCCATATAGGATTGGTGAATTAAGAAATTACATAGGTAGAAAATGTTTTCAGAGAAAATACAGCCCAAATCCCCTTGAGTATTTGAAATCTCTTTTGAGTAAACAGAGAAAGAGCCAAAGAAGAAATTGAATTCACAGAAGGAAACTCCAGATAGAACAGAATTTACCTGAATTCTTGTGCTAGTTTATTAGCGTTGGTTTTTTTCAGGCAGGAAGGATGTTGCCTAATAGCCTCTTCGACAAGCACCTGCCTGATCAACTCCTGTTTTCACTTTAGAGAGAGACTCCACATCTAAGTGGTTTGTAAAGGGTTAATCAATTATTAATAATGTCTGAATACGTAATAGGCACAAGGGGCTATGCTGCAGCTGGATATAAAAATGCCGATATAAGGAGCTCCTGTTAGGGAGGAATAAAAGCAACCTGTTGACCTGGGCTGCTTACACCCTGAAACACATATGAAATTGTTAGCAAACCCTTGAATGTGTTTTGTAACTAAATCTTTAGTAGAACATGTAATCCTTTTTTCTTTCATTTTTTTCCATCCATTGCCTTTAAATGTTAAAATGGTAGCACATCATAAGATAAGGCTGCAAAACCATAAGTGCAAAAACAACCAACAGAGGGAATACTGAGTGTTTGCAGGAGGAGCCGAGCAAGTGTGCCATGTCCTGTGCTGGGAGAGCCAGCAGTGTGTAAAGGCTTCTCCTCAGTAAAAGAAACATGTCAAAAGAATTCAACAAACACAGATGAGCTTCATTTTTGCTACAAGGGTGGCCATTCCTTTTGACCCTACAAGCCATGTGCCCAAATCTTTCTGTGGCTGAGAGCCATGAGACACACACCTCAGAGACCTGAAAGGAAAGGGACCTCCAGGAGAGTTTCAGAGGCAGGAAACACTAACTGCTCCCCAGGGCCCCGCTGTCACAGCCGAGCCAGGGTGGTCTGCAGTGACCGCTCCGCTCACTTCCCCAGTGCCCCCCCTCAGTGGCAGTTTCAGCCTCCTTGCCTGTGATTGCCAGGGCTCTGCCTCACACAGCAGCAGAACTCCCACAGACCTGCCTGGGCCATTGCCCTGCTTCACCCAGGTTGGACCACAGCAGGGGAGCCACATTCCCAATGCTTGCAAGCCTTGAGCCACTGCTATTCTACAGGAACAAAAATGGAAAGTAAATTGGACAAAAGGAAAAGTGTGATTGCTTTGCTGACCTTAGCTGTTATCTCATGCAGTCTTTGTCACTTTGTCCCATCTATCTATTTCTTACTCTGTGTAGATTAAATGACCTCTTGGGCAGGAATTCTGCTTTCACAATGTGGTCATTGCAATTCCTAAACAAATGGATAAAAAATTAACACACATCCTTGTACCTAAATAAATCTATCAAGCAGCCACATTCACCTAACTGACTAGGACCCCAATCGTCTAGTCTTGGGAAAATAATTGAACTCCTTAGGAGTTTTTCCTGAGATGTTTTGGGATACTATTTCTATTGTGGCTTTTAAAACAGGTTTGTTTCATTCTCAGTTCATGTTCAAACCAACAACAACTGGTTAATAATATAATTATTATGGTCTTAAACCAGCATGTTTTAGTGCACAAATGCACAGTCTCTTTTTAAGCATGGGCAGAATCTTTCCATCCTGCCAGGCTTAGTTTCAGATATCTTAACCACACATAAACCTCACTACTCTTCACTAGAACACCACAGAAACCCCTAATAAGCAGTCAGGGAAACATTTGTTCCTCCTTTCCACTTCCAGAATGTCTGATCATTCAGGATCCGTCATAAATGTTTCCTGGCTGACTTTGCCTTACACATGAACTGTGTTTTGATGTTTTTTCCCCTCCTTTTTTTCCCCCTTTTTTTACAAGCATCATTGCATTTTGTCAGCAAGCAACTTAGGCCAATCTCACAAATAGTTTAGTTTATAGCTTATGAAATGAAATGATGTAAGGGACCACTCCAAACAGGGTCAATTTAAACAGACAGCCAACTCTGTAACCTCAAGGGACTTGGATTGGGTTGGGGGGAGGCACCAAGCAGTGTGGGCTCCCAAAGATTGCTGCCAGGTGGACTACAGATGTTGGGATTCAGTCCACTTGCTTGGCATTCACCTTGGGAGATGCTAATTTGGTCCTATGCATGCAGAAAATTAACATGCATACACAATCACCCTGCAAAGGCCCCTCTCTGGGTCTGCTTTCTGAAACCCTGAGGTTTATAGGTAGAGTAAAATGGCTTTGTAGGAAGCCATAGCCCTGCCTGTATCAATCCTGAGTTTGAATTTGTTTAGTCAGCTATCTCAGAAAAAACCCACAGCGTCCCTTGCTATAGATGGAAGCTGCACATGCAGCTGTGGTCACTGTCTTGCAGCTGTTAAATGAAGAAATACCATGTGAACACTTGGTCTGGTTTCAAAAGACCTAAAAACACTGGCCAAGAAAAATGGTACATCACGGTGCTGCTTGGCCATTTGCCAAGACAAAGAAACTTGTAGATTTCTAGGGACAAGAGGCCATGTGAAAGGAATTTTCTTCCTTTCAAAGGCACATCAAAATATACTGGAGGGGTTATTTATTTATTTATTTTGTGTGTGCTCTTGGCACAGGTTTGATTGATCACTAATGCAGTATCACCATTAAACTCACATTACTTAAAGACCAACCCAGAAAACAAGGCAAATAGGACTGTAGGTCTGAGGTGCAACACAGAAGAGAAAGGCAGAATTATTTCACACAAAGCGTAACAAGTAGATGGATAAGAGTCCCTAAAAGCCAATTAAAGATAAAAGTTTGTAGGGAGGAAAGGATTATTCTGTGGTGAAAGCTAAAGTGAAAAAACTATTGGAGCAAATTTTTTTTTTCTGACTCAGGTTTAGACACTGGCATGGGTATGTCCACAGGAGAAAATGGTGTGGTGTGGAGCAAAGGTTGACAAGTTCTCCCTCCGTGACCTGCCTCAAATCCCCAATGAATCAATAGAGACACCACGCTCTACTAATGGCAAATATTCATTTGGAGATGGGCTTTCCTCACTACCTGAACTAATGCATATGTCCCCCCCAAGGTGCTGCACCCCAACCTCCTTTCAGTAGCTGCAGAAGAGGGACAATTCCAGGCCTCATTTGTATCAGGAACAATCACATGCATATCAGAAAACTGTCTTTAGAGTCAATTGAAAAATTCATTAGAAATGCAGAACAAAATAATAAGCCTTCTCATTGCTTTTGTTTGGCTGTTTATCCAGAAGGACAGAGGGGAATGTTTAAAAAGCCAGGCAAAGGGATATAGGACACCCAAAAAGAGATCAGGTCCTTTGGGGACAATTACATTTTCTTTATTCTAAAGCATCTTCTGTAGTTAGCTGTGCAAAATGTCTGGCTTGGGCCAGCTCCTGGGCTTGTTTATGTACTGGAGACTGAAGCCAAACTCGCCTGACAGGAAATGAATGAGACTGCAAAGAGAGTATTTTGACAATACAAGAGAAACTTATAAGTTCTGGTAACCATGTCATTTTATTAGTTTATTTGTTTAATATTAATACTGTATTAAAGGTCAAAGGTACATTAGATGTTAGGAGAAATAAATATGCTGGTGAACAGATAAATCCTATGGAACTCCCAGTAATTAACAAGGTCCATATGTATAGTTTGTTCATAAGAGAATAAACTTTTTCCCCCCAATCTGAACAGACAAATCCCTTTTTTGCTAAATCCATATGCAGGGTTTATGAGCTAAACCTTGCTGCCCTTTCTCAAGGGAAACTCCCACTGAGCTTAGGGGGAGTTTCCTCTGAATAAGACTTTGGCCTGTGACTTTGGCCACCTTTCCACTGCCCTTGAAAATTCCCTTCTTCTTCAGACACCCTAAAATTCAGTGCTGACTCGATACTGACCACACTTCTGCGAGCAGAGGACATGCTGTCAGGCCCTTTGGCCTGGTTCTCGGAAAAAATATTTCCATTTCTAGTAGATTTTCTTGCTCGCATTCCTCTGCATGTACAAATCTAATGGAGGAAGTTGAGCTTCCTGTGGGCGTTAGTCTAAAATAGCATCCGAGGACTGGAAGAAGTGGCTTTATTATGGACTTAGTCCCAAGCTCTAGAAATCAAGGGATTACGGATCGTTTGCAATAGAGAACTGGAGGAAGACATTTGTCATGTTCGCAGTATGAGCCAGATAGCTCATGCCAAGAATGTCCCACAGATCTTTGGTACAAGAAAGAGGCTAAAGCCAAAGTCATCAGAGCACATGGTTACCTGCATTGCATCTCATATGAAATATGCTTAGGAATCAGGAGATTACTATGGAGGAAAAATGCCATTTGGAACTGAGGTTAAATGCTGACTAAAGGAAGCTGAATGTTTCATGCAGTGATCTGTCCCACAAACATATCCTGCATTTGCATTTCCTCTTTACTCTGGAAATCCTCTTTGGCTGCATTGTTATTCCTTTCAAAGTGTCTGTCCCAGATGCTGAAGCATCAGGACCAACTGGTAGTCTCAGCTGCTCCCCAGAATTCCCCAGAGCACAACTGAGCAGTGCTGGTATTCCAGCCTTAAGCTGATGGGCCTTCAGAGCCCACCTAACTGTGACTCTGAACTTGTCTTGGAGAAATTGATCAACAACTGAATTTATAAAAATAATTTGAAGGTCAAAATCAATATGGCACCAAACATTCTAGCAAATAATTTTAAGTGTTGTCATGAGCTCTGATCTTCAGGGGCAGTTAAAGTTTTCTTAAAATACCCATCAGAGGGGTCCTTTTCTGTGTAGAACTTTAGGAAGGTAAGCCCATATGTTTTGGATGACATGATTTTTACCTAAGGAAAATGTCATGGCCCTCACCAGAAGGATCATCAGGGCCCATGCTGAGGCTGAGTGTTAATTGCCCCCTTTGCCCTTCCCTGTGAGCAGTTTCTTCAGCAAGGCCACTGGGATAACAGTTGTCAGAGCCTGGGAGGGGAAACGAGGGAGGGAGCCATGACTCCAATGTTGAGAAGTTTCTTTGAAGGTCTGACGGTCTAGGATCTTTCACATAACATTCTTTTAAAAAAAATTCGAAGGTAATAAATTACAGAGAGTACAAGGTATTTTATGCTTTGTGGTGTGATGATCAAAAGATGTTATCATTCTGTTTCACATGTTTGCAGACAGTTAGTTGTTACTCTCAGTAAGTTACAGGCAGCTCTTGTTTCCCTTCAATGCTAAAACTTCATCTTGTTAAAGGATGGTTTGTGGGTGAGTGCACAAGGGAAAGAAGAGGCTTTTTGTCTTTCTGCCTCCTCTTTCTACCTTTTCCAGGATTCATCCTCAGATTCTCCAGTATGAATACTGATATTGAGAGCAACATTGGGAAATAGAAAGAGGCAAAAATGCCAGTTGCCTTTCTGATTAGTATTTACAGCATCCACTCAAGAAATTTGGATAGAATATCCCAAGGACTTAGGATGACACAGCTCTGAGTTCCTCAGAAAATAGCAAATATTTTTAAAATGTTTGTGCAATCCATTACTGTATTACCAGGGCAGTCCTCCTCCAAGACCGACATCCTTTGGCTTAAGAGTCATCATAAAAGAGGCCAAACCCTTTTCCTTAGTCTGAAAGCATCAGAAATTTTCAATTTCCAGGATCCTTTGTTCTGGTTTTTATGTTATCTCTATTTCCAGGTTCCATATGGTATCTAAAATGAAAATGTTGTGAGAGGCAAGTCTGGTAGTACAGCTGAGATGGCAAAGAGTGAAGGTAAATCTCAATAAAATAGCCAGCTACATCTCAGACTGACACCTGATCTTGATTAGATTTTTAGTATTTCTTTTGAAAATTTCCACTTTGCATCTCAGGAAATAGTTCCTGCATTTCATTCTTTAAATGGAAAAGCCATTGGATAAACTGAATCTTAAAACAACCAAAAAAACAATAGCGACAACAACAAGAAAGATGCATTGGTAATACAACATCAAACAATGTGTTCTATTGGCACACTTTCATAATGGTTTCTTTATGCAAACTTTATAGCCTTCAGACTCTTTCCTGATTCTGTTATTTCCAGTACACATTTCAATAAAAGCATCTATAAACCTTTTAAACAATTCTGAAGATTGGTCCTTATTCTCATGATTTAGGATGTGCAGTTATATGGAAAGCTTGCATAAAGTGCTAGTGGATGGTATAAATGGAGCATCCTCCTCTTCAAGATACACTGTTTGTAAGTCCTGTGTAAATACTTACTCTTTATGCCACACTTCAATGCTGCTTTTTATTTCCTGCAGAGACCCTCTTTTTATGTTGTTGGACAGATGAAGAACAAAATAGAGAACTGGGTAAATTTCTTTAAATAAATGTGAACTGAGCAGATCCACTACCCAGATCTTGAACTGAAAAAAATCTAAATCCTTTTACATGTTTACATAAAAGAATTTACATTCTACTTTCTCATTAATCCAGTCCTGTGATGAGTAATCTGTTAGTACACCAATCTAGTCAGAACCCAGCAATACTGCAACATTTCAGGAGGCTCTGTGGTGGCAGGATTTCTACTAGTTTCTACTCCATATGTTCTAAATTTTCAGAAATATTTTGAACATCCAAATCATGAGCTATGAACAGAGGTAATCTGATCTATGGGCAAAATTGGCTGGTAAATCTCACACTATGGCTTGAGTCCCATCTCTAGGTTTGAGGCTTATTTGTCATCAAACCAGAATAGTGATAATATCATACTAAATATACTTCAACTTCTATCTCAGCAATTTCAATACCATAATATTTGTATAATAGCAACATTTACATTGCTTTCTTATCTTCTCTAAGTCTTCAAAGCATATGTGGGATTTATTATTATCGTTAATCTGCTTTGCTATTTTATCTGTCTCCCTATCTTTCTTTGTTTTGCTGAGAATGAAAAAGTGAATCAGATGCAATGAGTTTTGTTTTTGCATTCGAAACTTACGAGATCTGCAATCACACTCACCTTTTTCAGAAGAGAACACTGCAATATTTGGCCATATGTTAAGAGGATTCTGTGACTTGCTGAACTTTAACAGAAATGTCAGCTTCCCTAATCAAAGTATGTGTCAGAGTTGCTCTTTCAAATGCTGGAGATACCATCTCAAACACTTCATTTATGGTGTCAAACTTCTGAAAAGGATTTGCCTAAGTTTGCTAAGGCCATTAAGAATCATAACCATTATGTTGTGTGGTTGGTTTTTTCCTATTTGTCTCAGTAACCTTATCTCTTAGAAAAGTAGGTAGATGACAAAGATATTTTCTCTAAGGATCTTGTGTTGCATGTAAACTGCACAGAAAGCTTGCAATAAAGTATATTAAAAGATGTGGTTTCTCTTACCCTTTACATAGGCTTTAGTCTAATATTGCTGAAGTCTGTCACTGTGAATGGAACTACTCTGTGAATAGCTGCAAAAAATATTGTAAAGATAAAAAAAAAATATTGTAAAGATATCAGAATGGAGACTTTATAGCTTTTTTTCCCCTAAAAAGTGAACACTGGAGCTATACCAGGGTCTCTTTGCATGATGTTGTTTTGCTCTCCTGGCCAGTCCCTGGCAGTAGGATGCTAGCAGCAGACACAGTCCCTTTTGTGTGGATAAAATGCTCTGAGCTGTGCTCAGAATATAAGCTCAAGAGGTTTTAAAACAGTGAATTTAAGGGCATGATGGTGTTTTCTCCTGAGTCTTTTCAATTTTTATTGTAATCAGTATGTGTGAAAGCAGCTCAGATCCTTAACAATTTCCTTTTGAATTTATGATTTTGCATACTAAAAGCAGTTTTACATATATTTTCCTTTTAATTCACATGGGAAAGATACTCACTAAACACTTTATTTCTTTTTTTCTCATGGGAGAGAGAGCTGCTGTACTCATCTGTACTTATGTTTTTGTTAACTCTTTTCAAAAATCCAAGCTGAACACAGATTTCACACCTTTCACTCAGGAAGAAATCCAAATGAAACATGGGTGCATTTAAACCAACCAAGGCACATAAATTGGATTTTAAGATTTTAATGGAAATGTAGCCCTGTCCTTTGACAGAGAGTTTTCCCACTCATGACAAAAACAGAGCTACAGTTTACTGAGAGGAGTTTTAAACAGAAATATTTTTAGTCAAATCTTCACCTGTTAAAGAAGTAGGCTTGTTTCATTAAAAACAACTTAAAGAAAATGTAAAATACTTCAATAGCTTGTTTCCTACACTGCTTTTCCTTTTACATGTTTGGACTGTGGATTGTAACATTTATAGAAACAAAATAAAAATAAGTCTCTGTAATATGATTATGTCCAGGGTTTTGCACAAAGTGTAACAATTGTTAATGTTTTGCAATAGGCCAAGCCACATCAAAAGGCTACTTTTGAAATATTGTTTTGAAAAGGTCTTTCATTATTAGGTCCACTTGGCCTATAACCTGGTCAGGCTCCTGATGGAGGCAATGACCCTGCTCTGTCCAGAAAAAAACAAAGATCCTCCAGGATGTTTCTATGCAGCAGTCACTGAGTTGTGTATAAGCATGGATGAGCCAGCTCCTGGAAGATTACTGTCCAGAATATTTACCCAGCAGACTGCAGTATTACCCAGCACAGCCAATTTAAGGACTCTTTGGGCACTGCAGCAGAGATCACAGTGTCATTGGGCTGGGTAAGTACCCGAGTAAATGTGCTCCTGAGTAATCTGCTCTTGACCTTCGAAGATGCCTCCCTACTTTAGCCAAGTCTGTGATGCTGCATTATGTCTGCTCTCTTTTCCCCTGCCTCTTTGAATATTTAACTGCTTCAGCTCATTTCACAAAAGCATATTAATCCAGTATAACTATGTAATGCTTCCATTTACCCTTCACTGGGCAATTCCCCCTCCTCTCCATTCTTTACTGCCCTTGGCTTGCAGCAAGGAGCCCTGAGAGATCTGTTTTCTCCCCCTGCCTCCTCTGAGGGTGGCACCTCTCCACCTTGCCCTGGTGATGTGCAGAGTGAAAGCCATTTCCCAGTCGGCCAGTCTGCCCATGCCAAACACAGGGCTGGGGCAAATGGGGAACAGCTGGAGACAGCTGACATTCAGGCTGCTGCTGCTCTTTCACAGTCCTTTTCCAGCGAGCATGATGAGGAATAAATGGAGACCTGGATGAACGCTCTATAGGAGAAAGGTGTAAGATACATACCCTCCTTCTCTCAGCAGTGCTTTTGCCTGGCCTTCATTTCAATTGCTGAATCCATTTAAAGTTTATCTTTGTCCTGCGGTACCAGTAAGCAAGGCTGGCAATTCCCCCAGTCCTAGAGCCTCACTTTGCTGCCCTTTTCTTGGATGCGAGCATTTCCTGTTAAAAGGATTCCATTTAATACCCTGCAAATTATCTGGGGTGGTGCAGAGTAATTTATTTTGTGAGCCTTATGCTGTGGATTGAAATTGCTTTTCCTCATCTCGGTGCATGGCAGCGGGGAGCGCGGTCCCCTCCCTGTGCTGGGCCTGGAGCTGCATCCTGGTGCTGAGCCACTGCTGCCACAGGCTCTGGCAGCAGCTAAACCTGCTCCTGCCTCCTTCCAGGGGGCAGGAAGCAACAAAACCAAGCAGACTTTACACACATAAACAGGTTCTTGAAGAGGCTCAATTCTTGAATGAAAACAAGGCTTTACACCATTTGAGGGGGAGAAAAGGTTAGACCTTTTCTTCTTACTCGGGGTTTGGGCCCAGAAAGATGCCTGGGTTGCAGTCCCAGACATGGGGCGAGTAATTAGGGGTCCTGGCACTGACCATAGGTGCTTGCACAGACAAAATAGGCAGAACAAAGTCACACACGGTGATAGTGGTGTTTTGTCCTTCATCCTGACTGTTTTAGAATGAAAAAATACAAATTTTGGAGGAAAGGAATCCCCAAACTTCCTGTTTTTCCTAAAGCAAAGCTGTCTCAGAGTCATCTCAAATTAGAAAGAGGATATAAAAGAGCCAACTCATTTGTTTGATATAGTTTAGCAAAGAACTCTATTGCAAAATGCACAACTCAACATTTTCTTTAATGACTAAATTCTTGCCAGCATAAAAAGAAAAGGAAGTTTATACGAAAGAACTCTCTCTGTTCCCTCCCCTGACTGTTTGCTTCCCTATCAGTATTTTTATTTTTGTGAACAACTTAAAGTCCCAGCCCCCCCATAGCATAGATATCATTCAGACAGACATTGAGAATCATCCAGCAGAATTATTTACCAGCATTTAGAAGAGCATTTGGTAAGTTTATGAATAAAGTAGCATCTTATAATACCTAAAATAAACTTGTCCAGACAGAAAACTTCATGCTTCATGATTTAGGTCAATCTCTAATTTCTAGGGATTAAAGTGAATCTTTCAAAAGCATAGATTATTCTTCCACTTCTTTCCCTGGAGTATCTTCTACTGTCTTATGAATATCTGCTCTTAGTCACTGCCAGAGGGAAGGCATTTCATTTGATGTCTTTGATTCCATAAGGCAGTTCCTACTTGATGATTTATATTCAAAAATAGGCCAGAAAGGTTAAGAATGGAAAAAATAAAGTAACATAAGTCTTACTTTAGCAATGGAAGACCAAGGCTTGGAGACTTTTGTGGCCTTTTTGAAGGGCATTTAAAGAATTTGTGGCAGACTTCTTCAGTGTCCTATCCACAAGAACAATCTTATTCTTGACCAGTATTTTTCTTTTGATTGAACAGCACTCTTGGTTTAATTTTTGTTTCAGAAAGAAAATCAGAGAAAAGGGTGCCTTATCTTTAGTCTTCCAGAATTCATCAGAGTTTTATTTACAACAGGGATGCAGTGAAGTTGGCTCACTTGTTACTGATATTTTTTTTCCCAGAACGTGAATAACCATTTGAGCACTTGTTTAAAAATACAAAAGTGGTGGAATCTGAGATTCATGTAATGGGCACAAGTGGTACAGAGTGCTGAGGAGTACAAATACATTTGTGACTAATTAGTTAGAGAAACTCCTCATGGAAGATGTAGTTGATCATGATTTCCCTGTAGTGCTGTGAAAATTAATACCTGCCTGGGTTATATCTACCCTATAAATGAAAAGAGCTCAAGAGAAATATCAGCTTTGGCCTTGCTTTTAAGAATGTGTAAATTTAGGGAGTCTGAATAGCACAACTTGCTTTGATTCTAGGTCTTTCTCAGAGTTTCTGATTTTCATGCCTAATCTGAACATAATTCCACATTGTCTGGGACAAGAGTATCTGCCCACAGAGTCATCATAGAAGGGAAATAAATTCCATGATACTCAATTTATTTAGATGGACACACTACCCTACTATTTTTTTTTCTTTTGTAAAATAATATTTAAATTTTTTTTCCACTGATTATCATATCATTTTAAATGATCTCTCTTGTCTCAGTTTTCTCAGCCTGTAAAACATAGTTAACAACTAATCTGGGAAGTTCTGCACCTACAGGTCTGTTGCAGTGCATGTGGCAGTGGCCACTGCAGCAGAGCATTCAGAGGACTGGTGGGCACACCTCCAGAACACAGACGTCTGATTCTCACCCCTTGGTTACAGCGAGTTCCCATGTTCCTAGTGGTTCTTGGTTTACATGTTTTAAGTTTATTGGTTTAGGAATTCTCCCCCCAATTTTATGTATAAGTTCATGTTTATGTATTTCCCCTAGTTGCTTATGTATTAGTTCTGGAAAGTTCTCCCTTCTTTGATGCCCCATTGGTCTACTCATGTAATTCCCTCCCTTAAGTTATCCCTACTGGATATTCCTCTGCTGTCTCCTCCTCCTCAGTCAATCCCCATTGGTTGTTTCCCTTTGTTCCACCTCATATAAAATGCTGTGCTCGCCCCTTTTTCCTGGTCTTTGTCCCTGGATCCTCCACCGGCCATGAACTGGCTGGAAGGTGCACAAAGACCCCTCTCTCATCCTTTGCCTCCGCCGATGCTTTTACACCCCCTTTGTTTGGGGCTCGCTCCTTGCGAAGGAGCCAGCCTTCCCTGCAGGCTGCAGCTGACCCCTGCCTGCAGCAGCAGAAGGCAGGGATGTCTGCAGCTGGATGCTGTGCTGCCTCGGACAGCCCCAACTGTGTCACAGGTCCTTCATAACATGACACAATAGTACAATTCAAATTGCACCAGGTATTCAGAATGGGAAAATTTGTTCGATTTTGAGACCCAAAAGTAAAGATGAGCCCAGAAGAAAAAAATGAAAGAAGGTATCTGTCTTTCCTTTCAGTCAGAAGAGTGTTTAAAGGTGAAGTTATGACAATATTGTTGTAACAGTTGAGCTACATAATGAATACTTCATAGAAGGAGGGATAAATAGTTCTAGATAGTTGGTGGATTTTAGTTTATAATAAAGGCTATAAATTTGTATTTGAAAGCAGGAAAAAAACCTGCCTTCTCATCTTTGGATTCCACAGCTATCTTCACTTAGCTATCCATGGTTTGAGCAAGGGGAAGTGGGTTATTCAAATTACTATCACACAAAAGCAGATGGAGTTTGATAGAAGGAAAAGCTCCGAGCTGAATTTGTTTCCAGTCCTTCCAGTGTTTGAGAAAGGATGATCAGTGAGCATCCACCTTGGACAATCTGCATGTTTGCCAGTGAAACAAAGGCAAGAAAGTACATTTACAATGCATGAATATGCATTGCACCAGACTTAAGGTTTCAGAAACAAATTCCCTTACTGTTGTACAGGGTGGCTGCAGGCTGCTATGCAGCTGCCATTTACTCTGCCTTACACACTCAGGGGTTACTGAAGGGTCTGTCTGGTTTGGTTGTTCAGCCACTGTTTTACCGGGGTTAAGGGCTCGCTGGTTATTTTCCAAACTATATACAGGCTTTCTACTCAGAGAAAATGAAATACCTGTAAAGTGATAGATGCAACAGCTTTTAGCTGCGTATGTCCTGAACTGTGGGTCAAACACATAGGTCTACTAGAAGCTTATCCCTTCTTTCTGCTTTAAACCTTACCATAGAATGACTTGAAAAATTCTGGGGCAAAATAAACAAATCAGACTGACAGAGGAGGAGAAAAGCAGTTTAGGAGAAGCCTGTCAGCACAACCTGCTCCCTTTTCTAACCTGGCAGCAATTCCCTCTGGGTTCCTGCCGCTCTCCTATGCATTTCTCTTCCAACCCTCATTTCCCTACGGAGCTCCCTCAGCCCATCCGATTTTGAACATCTGCTGGCACTGAACTCCTGCAACTCTCAATCTGTTTCCCCCTGGCTTCCTTCTTACTTCCAGTTAATCTTCCTTATTTTTGTCTTGGTGAGACTTCCCTCCTTCTTCTCTCTCTCTCTTCCTGCTGCTATCACCATTTTAATCTCGTCACACTCTGGGTGACACCAGCCTGACTCTTCCTGGTGAGGAGACCTGAGTGACTCCCCATGCCCTGAGGCAGCTGCATCTGTCTGCTAACATGCTACCACCCGACGGCCAGTCTTATCTTCTCCTCCAGGCTCTCAGCATCCATGGGCTTCCCCTTTGGTTCTTCTTGTATTCTTTTGACCTGAAACAAACTGGAACAAGCTTGAAAGTAGCATGAAATCAACCCAGGGGGAAACAGTGAATGCTTCTCTGCAGTTCAGTAAGTTAAACTGGCTGTCTGACATAGGGTGCTGCTGGAGGAGGTGGTTTGGTTTTCTTGCACTCTATACCTGTAGTCCATAGTGGCAGGACATATTGTAGAGAAACCATTGCGTGTAGAGATGAGAGGGGAGGTAAAGCAAGAAAAATGAATGGATTTGAGGGAACCACTGAGCCTACATCATGTTAGGCTTGACCAAGTCTGTTCTACCATGTGGGATATATTCCATAGGCTGAGAAATACTGAAATCTTGTACCCACAGGGCCAATACCCTGCTGCCTCCAAGCATGCCTTCCCACGGGAGAGTGAAGTTGTCCTGCATATTCCCACAGTTACGTTAAACCAGGCTGAATATAAGCCCAGGAGCATAATAGCAGTCCAAGCCTTTGTCTGGAGGAATGAAGAGAGGTCCCCCCGCTTTCATCTGAATGTTCTTGAGAATAATTTTGTGCTTTGTCTCATCAAAAAGACACATAAACATAAATATCCATGTTAATTACATTGCAATTCAGCCCTAAAGCAGAATAAGCTGAGACTACAGAGGCTAAGTGATATGTGTCTACAAAGCGAACAGTCTGAGGTCAGCCCATCTCTTCACTGTTTGTCAAGAACAAGCATTTTAACTCCTTAGTTGGAAGAAATGCTATTAAAGTCCACAGGGTCCAATGGCAGAAGCATAAAACTCAAGTTTGACTTCAAGCTCTTCCACTAACTTTCTCTGAGTAGCCTCAGATAAGCAATTTAGTTCTCTAATGTAAAACAATAATGGACACTGGTACTCTGCCTGGCACATCGTTCTTATTCCAGCACAAATTGGAAACCTAGTGTTTGGAAATAAAAAGCAGGGCCAATAAAAATTGGAATGGAGAAATAGGGGACTGATTTTAGAAAAACATATACAGAGTATTATAAGAGGGGCTTGGGGAAGTCAAATGTACAGCTGTCCCAGGGACACTTTTCAGATCTGTTGTCCTATGCATTTCCTGCCCAGAAGCACAACTTTTAAGCAAAAAAGTAACATCTTTTCTTCCTATTTCCTCAGGTTTTGAAATACTGAAATTAGACTGAGTTATTCCTGTTTCATGCAGTGTAAATTAGAAGAATCCAGCCCTGTTAGATATCTGACCTGAAAAAAACCTGCATGTTTCCAATGCAGCAGTCTGCCTTATGCTCTTAATGTTGTGTAATATCTTGTTGTACCAACAGGCATAGAGGCAACTTGTCAGTGACCATGGCAAACATACACACATGTGTTATTCGTGTAAAATAGTTGTACTTAATTCCCTTTCTTTCCCTGATTTTTTTTGAGGAGTCTTTTGTAGTCATATTTTTCTATTCCTGTATGTCTGCAGTTGATAAATTATTTCTGTTCTCTTTAATCCATTTTTTATTATTCTTCCAGATATTTTTATTTTTTCTGGTGTTGGTGAAAATAAATCTTTTCAAGAGCTTAGCAGCATATTTGGAAGGATATTTTGAATAGTATGAGTGCTTTTTGTAGGAGTTAATGAATCAGAAAATAATGAAATAGTGGTTTGAAATTAGTTAATTGTCTTAACTTAAAAAATTCATGTATTAGTGAATGCTGCTAACCAAATTGCTATGCATTGGTTTTGACATATTCCCCACCAGAGTCTTCATGCTGTCTCTTTGTTTCTATGCTTAAGTGCATGAGCTGTGTCCTAATGCACCATGGTGCTGCAGTCAGCTCTCAGGCTTGTACTCCTCTAAATTTTGAAGCTGTTGACTGATTTTGACAGACAAGTAGATGTCTCAAAGATAACCAAGTTCTTACAATAAAACAATTCACCACATACAGAAACATCTTCTAAGTAACTTACAGAAGGAAAGGAACATTATATAAGCACGTGTGGCCAGACTTCAGAGAATCCAGGCAGAAGTGAGACCACACAAAGATGGAAGAGAGCTTTAGTCAAATCTTCTTAAAAACCAAAGCCATAGAAACATAGAATAGTTTAGGTTGTAAAAGACCTCACAGATCATTGTGTGCAGCTGTTAAACCAGCACTACAAAGTCCATCACTAAACCATGTTCTGAAGTGCCACACCTACACGTTTTTTAAATGCCTCCAAGGATGGTGACTCCACCACTTCCCTGGGCAGCCTGTTTCAATGCCTGACCAACCTTTCTCCTTAGCCCTTCTTTTGTGGCTGATTTATTTATAGAAACATTTTTCTTTGTCTTTTATGGCAGTAGGCAGATTTAAATTCTAGTTTGACTTTGGTCCTTCTAATTTTGTCCCTGCATAACCTCATGACATCCTTGTAGTCCCCCTGAGTGACCTATGTCTTCTTCCAAAGGTCATAAACTCTCCTTTTTTCCCCCCTGAATTCCAGTCTAAGCTCTTTGTTCAGTCAGGCCTGTCTTCTTCCCTGCTGGCTTGTCTTTGTCCTCCAGGACTGTCTCCCAACAGACTCTGTGAACTCTGTGAACCAGGCTCCCTAACAGGCCAAAGTCTGTCCTTGGGAAGTCCGTGTAGCAGTTCTGCTCACTTGTCTTCCTTACTTCTCCTATGCCCAAGGCAGCCTCTGACCACCACATCACCCACCAGTCCTTCTCTGTTCACAAACTGCAGGTCCAGCAGGCACCTTCCTGAGGCTCACTCACCAGCTGTGTAAGGAAGTCATCTTCCACACACCCTAGGAACTTCCTAGACTGTTTCCTCTCTGCTATGTTGTAATCCAATAGAGATCTGGTAAGTTGAAGTCCCCCATGAGACCAAGGGGGATTGTGAGGGTGATTGTGAGTCTTCTGTTAGCTGCTTATAGAATACTTCCTCTGCATTTTCATCCTAGGTGGGTGGTCTGTAACAAGTTCCCACTAGGATATTCCCAGTTGGCCTTCCCCGTGATTCTTATCCATAAACACTCAACTCTAGTGACATTATCATTTAGTTCTAGGCAATTCAAACTGTCCCTAACATACACAGGGCTACCCCACCACATCTTCTTCCTTGTCTGTCCCTCCTGAAGAGTTTATAGCCAACCCTTGCAGCACTCCAGTTGCCTGAGTCATCCCTCTGTGTTTCTGTGATGGCAACTGTGCCATAGTTTTCCTGCTGCACAATGTCAACCAACTGAGAAACATAAATCATAGCAAATCAGACTTCATTAATTCTATGGCTCACCAACATAATTGTTTTCTTGTGCCAGCTCAACACATTCTCATTTTGTTTCCTTAGATGAACTTACATCTGTAGCCAGTGTATTTTTATTACTGTTTATTCTCAAAGCAGATCCTCCTGCAGCTGGACATTTTTCCCAGGCTCCTGCTGGTTTCACCTCTGCTGCATTTCCAAATATTTGTCTTGCTTGCAATGAATCAAACTCTGTCTCGATTTTAATAGACTGGGAAGTCAACTGAATCAGCACTGTGTCCATGAATAGGACCTATGGCTACATTGTATGAGTAAATTAAGCATGCCCAGGAACATTTGCTGGCACTGAGGCAAACTGAGGCAGAACAGCCTGAATTTGTAGTATTGAATTAACTTACCCTCCAGAACAGGGTGGCTGCATGCAAACTGCCTATGGAGAAGGATTCCTTCTCCGTGCTGTTCCTGGGAATTGCTTGGCATTCTGTTAGATGGGGTGTTTGTACCTTTGCCAAAAACACGGCAGCCATCATCCTAACAATTTCATAGTATAAATAATCAAGCTTCACTGCCTGGGAATGTCCCCTGGCCCTGTCTAATTAACTGCATGACATGAAACTCCTTCATCCTTATCTACGGGCAGTTTTCACATGGCCATCTCTGCTTCCAGTGTGCCAATTCATCTGCTCATATGAGTTGGGCATTATCCATAAGCTGAGTATATGAGCTAAGCCTCCCTAACCTGTTCAATTTAAAAAAGAGTAAGCTCAGACCTCCAATTTAAATGAGTTCAGATTGTTTAGACCAAAACAGAGAATATGCATTTCATATAAGCATCTCATCTGAAGGCTATAAAGGATGGGATTTCTGGTAAAATGGCAAAGGAAGCAGGGCAAACCAAGAACGACATGTAAATAAAACAGATCCCATGTAGTCGTGTAGCTCCAAGTACTCAGTGGGCATCCTTTTTTTCACATAAAAGCCTAATTTTCCTGAATGTTTCAGTGTAGTGATATAAATACAAGGCCAAGAATCACTGAATTGTTTTACAATGTATTATACATCCTGGTTTTTATTCTGTTTCAATCAGCAGTCTTATGATCTGCTGGGAAACTCAGTTTTGATTTGTTGTTTTCTAACCTAAGCTGGCCTTCCTTCCTTCCTTCCTTCCTTCCTTCCTTCCTTCCTTCCTTCCTTCCTTCCTTCCTTCCTGCCTTCCTGCCTTCCTGCCTTCCTGCCTTCCTGCCTTCCTGCCTTCCTTCCTGCCTTCCTTCCTGCCTTCTTCCCTTCCTTCCTGCCTTTTCTCCTTCCCTCCTTCCTGCCTTCCCTCCTTCCTGCCTTCCCTCCTTGTACTGCTTCCCACATTACAAAAGACATAACTAAGCTGTACACTCCTTTGAAAAGCCACAGTCCAGAAAAGCACCTAACCACATGCTAATCTCAAGTGAAGAGGCTACTCATATGCTCCAAGTTATGCAAGTACTTAAGTGCTTTGTAGATCAAAGTCTGGATTTACTGATGTGTATCTGAAGATCAGAGGCTGGTGAATTACTCCAGAACACCTTGGAAATAGGTTTTATGTTTGCTCCTTATTCTCTGTTTGCATTCCTCTGAGACTTTGGTAATGAAGACAACTATTTATTTTCTTGCTCCTAATGTTCTCAACAGGAAAGCTGAAATCCTATTTTAGTAGTTCATTATTCTGTCTCAAAAGGAAGAAGAGGGAATGATGGAAATTGTTTTTGAACATAATATACTTTGGATTAAGGTATCAAGCTACTTTATCAAAGTTTTCTTTGTCAAAGTTTTTTAAGAGATCTAGGGACAAGAGGAGTAGGAATGGAGGCTCATGGCATTGCAGCACTTGTGCTTGGACCAAGGCTTCCATGCTTCCAGGCACCTTTTTTCAGGGCCTTCCTTCTCAGTAGCAAAACGTATTTACTCATGGAGCCCATCAAGAAAAGCTCAGCTGAGGAAAGGTTTTTTTCTTTCACCTTTAATTTCATTCTTCACATCATGAGTTAATTAAAGCAAAGTCTCATCTACAAAGCAAAGAATTATTTCACAGTCCCTCAAGCCCATATCTCTCTAGAGCAGCAGTTCATAGGAAGATGTAGAACTGGCTGATCTGTGGGAAAGATGAAAGCAAAAGAACCTGCTCCCTTAGAGCCTTGCCTTTTGGTTTCCCTGGGCACTGTGGGAAGTCCCCAATGAATAAATCTTGGGATCAGAATTTTCCATGAGACTTGGAGCCAGAGAAAACCTTTCTTGTAAATGTTCTGACTTTCCTCTGGGAAATCCACTGAGGAATTAATGGGGGTATATCTGGAAAACTGACTGTAGAAGAACGTCCCTATCTCCTCCCCAGCTACTCTGGAGGTGACATCCATTTCAGACCAGAATGCCTCTCTAGATGGATAGCAGTGATTCAGCATATTAAAACGAGCTTCATAATGCTAATCTGCAAGTGATCTATTAATCTTTCTCTTCCCGGTCCTCTTCCTTCAGTGGCCACTTTCATCATACACACTAAGACCCATGCCAGTCTACTGGGAACACGGCAATGTCATTTGCCCAAAGAGAAAAAAATAATCAGTCCTTTTGAGAAGCCTTTATCCTGGTGCTTTGCTCTTGGCAGGTGACAGCCCTCTCTGTCCTCTAGATCTCGTGTTTAGCTTGTGACTTCTCCTTAGCACAGTAACTGCCTTTTATCAGCCTGTCATAATGTCTGCAGTCTTTGATGGGCTCTGTGTGTGCACAGATGCTGTATTTGAGAACAGGATGGTTCTGTCTTCTCTGGGATCCAGGCATCGCCAGATTGGAGACCCAGGGCTTCATCCTCTAAACAAGCACCTGTGCTGTAGCTCTCTTGGTAAGATCTCAGTCTGTGCAGGGGTGGGCAGGCAGCACAGATGCTCTTGATCCCTGGAGGGAACCTTCCTTTCTTACTGCAAAAGGACAGCTAAAATCCAGTTTGAATGCATGCTGAATTCATCCCTTAAAGCTTGCGGAATCTTTTTTCAGTAAATGGGGAAAAAGTATTTTAGATCAAATACCCAATGTATGATGATAAAACTCAGTCTGTGAGCCAAAATCCTGAGCAAGATGGAGGTCAAAAGAGCCTCGAGGGAAAAAGCTCACAGAGATTCAATTAGCGCTTTCCAGTCTTCAAAACTGAACATGCACGACCATAGCTGTTCATCACAGTTGAGTCTATCCCCACATAAGCAAATACATGGGTGGTGAAAGTAAATAGCATCATTACCCTAAGTGCCTCATAATCATCCTTAATTATTAAGAACAACCATTATTACTATTATTACTATTAGTCCTGGTACACATAACACTGGCTTCAGAAGGATTTGAATTAGGCCTTAAATGTCTCACAGTAATATGGCACCGGCCTATAATTTCCATCTCTATTTTCTGATTCTTTCTTTAGTTATGCATTGCCATTGTAAAAATATAACTGTACTAGTGGAAGAGATTTAATTTCTCAATTTAGAACTTCTTTGCTCAATCACTAACAGTATTTTATTGTGTCAGTTTAGTTTCTCATTTCTGTAGTGTTTACAACAACCTATATATAACACCCTGAGAGATACAAACAATTTCTATAAGAGCAAAAATCTCTCTCTAACATCATTATGCTAATTTTTTGTGAGCATTGAACCTATGGGAATTTCATGTTGTCACAGTTTTTTCTACAAGGCATGTGTTATGCCACTGTATAATACAGACTGTCTCTGCTGCAACATTAAGCTAAGGGAGAGAAGAAAATTTGATCCCACTTGCAGAGCAGTTATTCAAAACTAAATAGAGCAGTCCCTTTCAGTAGAGATAAGAACAAACCAAAACTCTGGTGTAAACCAAATTCCTGACATTTTATTTCACTCCCCACCTTTCTTTTTCATCACTACACAGGCCTGATCAGAGTAAATCTGGTCAGATTTTCCCTATTCCTCTGCAGAATCTTTTGTCTTTGTTATGTCAGACTTTGCCAAGAGGCACTAAATGACTTTCTGTTATGGTCTGGGAAGATCTTAATTACATGTCCTAGGTCCAATTTTCTTTGTATACAACTGCCCACACTTGCAGATTCCTGAAGGTAATCTAAGTTACAGGCCCACTGCTCATTCAAAAGAATTCCAGGAGTTAAAACTCAACCTCTTATTTACTATGCGAAGTCTGCGATTACAATAAAAGTTGCTGGCTTCCCAGGAGCATGGTCCAGTTCCATCTTAATGGAGATTCTATGTCACAAAGTATTTTACTTGGAATGTAAGCACTTCAATAAGAAAAGGATTGATTTTGCAACTGGCAAAAAATTCTAATGATTGAAAATAATGTACTGATTTTTTTTTTTTCATTAGAGCTATCGTGCTATTCATAATGGAAGGTCCTGCCCTTCTTGAAATTTATCCTCAGAGGCCTTGGGTGAAGCTTGCAGTTTTGCTCTTACACAGTGAATGCAAGAGAAGGAGTAGACTATTAGGATTGATGGGTTTTTTTTAATTTTAGTTATTTAAACCAGTTTAAGGTTAGCTTTTCATGTAGGCAGAGAAGTGGGAGCAAAAACATCTTGGGAGTTAGGAGGGAATTGTTTCACAGAAGGAAGTAGAAGCCTACACTCTATATCCTGCTGTCCCCAGTGTACAGCAGGACTTGAAAGTTGTCTTTCAAGTTCAAGACTGAAACGTCAGACTTCTACGGGCCTGCCTACAGCTGTGAATGCCTGGTTGGAAAAGTAAGATTCAAGGCATAAACCTGAAATAAGTCTTGCTCTGCCTGTGACCTGGCTGCGTATTTGAAGCAAAAAAAAAGAGGAGGCAGAGCACTGAAATGTGTCTTGTGAAAGATGTCTCACATTGTTACAGATGTAGACTTCATCCTTCCAAGGTAAATTTTCCAAGTTGCACTGGTTTTAGGGATTTCTCTAAGCTAATGTGTTCACATGTGTAAAGTTTGATGCTTCTAGGATAAATTCCCCAGCTGTGATGATATTTTCTCACCCAGAAGAATCTGAAAAGAGAAAGTGTCTCTTTTCACTGTTCGTCTTTATTGTTGATGTACAATATTGCTCCTTTTTCAAGACAGCATTTTTTTGTTGTTATTATTCTATTTCTTCTTGCTTGTTTCATTAATTTACAAAATCCACTGCCTAGCAGCAAGTGGCTTTAATTTTTAAAAAGTATAAATTAAAAAATCCCCATAAAGATACCTTTCCCAACAAGCGATGCTAATAAAATCATCACTAACTTGTCGCTAGCTGATGACTAAAAGAAGGGACAGAATAATAATCTGCCTAAAGCAATGCAACATCAAGAGTCATATGCACAATTTGCACTGAAGGACTCTGTTCCTTCCTGCAAATGGTATCTCATTGAGTCTAGCCAAGAGGAAACCAACTATTGGAAGAGGAATCTGTGTTTCTGGCTCAGGAATAATGGTTTCAGGTTTGTCCTGTCTATCAGTATTATGAGAATGCTGTCCTTTGTTCTGCATGCTGGCACAATTACCTAAAGTGACTTTGCTCCTGTCACCTGGTATAATCTGCACGTTGAGCACCCTATGCCCAATGATAAAAGCAACTAGATTGAAACCTTCCTGAGCAAAGAGTAAGGGCCAGGTTTTCCCAGTGGAGTAGCTCCACTGAGGTAGGGAACAAATAAAAGCCAATCACTGGACAGCAACACTGACGGAGCCTCGGGGTATCTTGTGGTTGTTTCTGTTCCAATGATATTCACAGTCACTGTGCCAACTACAAACAGAGGTCTCCTATTTTCACTTTTGCCTATCTATAGTGTTTGATGAAATACTCACTAAAACAAATGGAAAGCTTTCTGTTGGTTTCAGTGGGGTTTGGCTCCCTCAGTGCTTGTGCATATCAGAACTGTTTAACGTACACTCTGCAAACCATCCGCAGGCTGCTAGGATAATTTATCTAGGTCATGGCCTGCCCAAACCTCCCTCTTCCCTTGGGAAAATGTTCCCTCCCCTTCATGTGATTCCCATGATTTGGGAAGAGGGCAGCCAGGAGCAGGCAGGCTCGGTGGATACAGAGGAAGATGTGCCTGTCTGGCTTCCCACTTTTCCAGGATGTCTGGTTCCTACCTGTGTTGTTCTACTCTGCAATGCATTCAAAGTCAGACACGTAAGCAGGAGCATTTTAAAACCATGCATGTAGCAGCAAGCACACAGTAGCCCTGTGAATAGCCTCTGCTCCATAAAACAAGTTATGTTCCCCTGTCTGCTGGAAGAGTTAGGACCCACATGATCACAGTCATAATATCACGTACCCAGACCGTAGAGACTAACCGTGCTGGGTTAGTCTGCGGTCAGAGGGAAGGAGGTGTGTGGCTTTTGCTGCTCCTGCTGTAACCAACTTTTCATTCTTTCATAATGTTAAATTCTCCCTGGGTTGCAGCCCAAGTCTTTGAGGAGGCAAAACCACTTGCTGAATGTCATGAAGAAAGAAAGTTGCTATGCTAAAATGCTGGCAGGAGTTCAAACCCAGTAAAAAAGTTTAGAGCAGTATGAAAACACAACACACAAAAATCATGTAAGCAGCACTTTTTGTCTGCTGCAAATAGCATGCATTTGGGCAAGTTTTCTCTATCATGCAACAAAATGGTTTCTTAAGAAAAGAAGAAGAAAAGTGAAAGAGCA
Organism: Aphelocoma coerulescens; assembly: GCF_041296385.1. NCBI lineage: Eukaryota > Metazoa > Chordata > Aves > Passeriformes > Corvidae > Aphelocoma > Aphelocoma coerulescens. Next base: position 14,103,365 of record NC_091015.1, read on the forward strand.
TTTTCTTAAATGGAGACCACCTGGTACGAACACAGCCGTGGCTGTTAGTTTTGGCAGCAGTTAAGAGAGGTCAGTATTTAGCAGCCTGAGCTTGTTGGGAGTCTCTGCTCAGTCTAATCACTGACCAAGGACACACAGTAGGGAAATTAAGGGTTTGAATGGGTTTCTAAAGGTCTGACCTGTTTTGCTGTCTCTGGAGGGACTCTTTCTAACAAAGGTACACTGAGTCTGCTTAACCCTGCAAAGTGCAGTTTACACATACCTCCAACAAATTAGGGGTATTAGCCCAGTTAAATTAATTAAAGCAATGTTAACATGCACAGACTGCTTCTGAGGCTTGGCTAACTAGCTCAAAGCGAGCTCACGGTTTTATGCAGCTCAGACATACTTTCACAGGGCTGCGTGGGACTTCATCACTGTCACACACTGAGCACTTCTTCTGTCTTCCAGTGCTAACACTTGCTGTCTTGTGCCAACACTAGCTAGTCCCTCTATAAAAACACTTGGTTGCACATTTTGCAGCTTCTCTAAGCCATGTTCTTGGCTTAGTCTCCAGAGGCTGAAATCTTCCCTGTCTCTCTCCTGATGTGTCAACCTCCTGTTGATTTTTACTTCTCCAGTTCCCTTCAATGCCTACTTCTTGCTTCTTTATGCCAGGGACTTGAAAAGGTTCCATTTCCTTCCGCTTTATGCTGTTTTCTCCCTCAACTGGGGAACATGTAGGCTCCCAATACCTTCTTCTGGACTCTCCCATCTCTTCTTCATGCTGATTTGGTTACATTTGCCGCAGTTATAGTTCTCATGCCCTTTCCTACCCCATATCAGAGTTTCAGTTTGACTCCAGTTCCCCTTCTTATTTTCCTGCTCACTGGAAACTGGCATAGTTTTGTTCATCTTTTAAGTCAAATGATACCTAAATCAAGCCTTGAAGTTCTGGCCAGGCTAGCACTTGTCACAAAAGTGCTGCTAACCAGAGAGACCTCAGACAGGCCCAGGGGTCTGTCAAGGTGGGCAGCACCACAAACTGACTCCTGAGGACAGCAGTCACATGGATGCTGAGTAAGGGCATTCTTGGATGTGCAGCTATAGGTTTTCTACACCCAGGAAATACAAATTCCTTTCTGCAGCTCATCTCCTTTTCCTGTAGTTGACAAAAACACCCTTGGTTCTCTCCTCTTTCTCTTCTTCTCCTGTGGAGTGCTTTGAAGGCACATCTCAAAGTTTTAGCAGTGCTTAAATGGAAATGGGATAACCAGCCTGTGTAATGGGCAGTTTCCTGGCAGATTCTCTTTTCTTAAATGTACTATCTGAGTTTAATGAGTTGAAACTCACAACTATAATTAGCAAAATGCTTAAGATACTACTCTCTGAACTTAATTGAATTTAATTTACAGTCTGAACAAATACATTTACGTGTTGAAGCAAATGTTTGCATTTATTTTAAAGTATTCATCTCTTCTTATCTTCCAGACCTTAGTGAGGCAAAAGTTCACTCATTAAGCTGTGTGGTACTAGGACATCTGACTTTACTTGGCTTGAAAACTGAATTTGTGAAACTTGATCCCTGAACATATCATAAACGAACTTAAGCTCTTCTAATGGAAAAAATGTTATCAGCTTTTAAATGTATGTGCTTAAGCCTTAAAGGAATGCTGTCTAGTATTAGCCCAGGAACCTGCAAATTCACCACGAAAAAAAAAAGAAGGACTTAACAGTAATTAAGCTGTGGGCAGTGTTTGAAAAAGATAGTGGGTTTTGCGTGGATTTAAAAATTAATTTTTTTTTTCTTTATTTCAGAATAATTTCTAAGCATTTTGCTATGCAAGGCTCTGTTGCTCTAAATTCTGTCCATTTTACTCTGTCACTGTGGGACTCCATTGTGAGATTTTTTTAAGTGATGTCTATATAATTGACAGGACAGTTTATTTTCCTATGGAATTTCCTAATATTGCAGTTAGCCAAGAACATCATGCTTTACAGATCCAGGCACCTTGAGCAGAGACTCTTTGCCAACCAGAGGTCATGAAACCAGGAGCAGAAATCAGTATGAGGAGACCAGACACCTGACTGTCTGCAGTGTTACTCCTCAGAGCCCATTAAGATAAATAAAGGTCCCTTCTGTTCTGGACTTGGAGAGAGAATTCAGCAGCAGGTGGGGACTTTTGATGAAGCAACCAGAAGCCAACTATTCATCAGAATATGAAGTGTTGGAAAGCTGTAGTTGGTAATATCCTGCAGTAGCAGGTGCAGGGGCTGGAGTTAGAATAAGTAGAAGAAGATGGAAGAGGTGAGAAAAACATCAGCCTGTGAGCAGCAAAACAACTCCCAGTGCAGGCTAGTGAAGAAGCTGGCACTGAATGGGTTCTCTGCTGTCCTCCCCATCCATGCTCCTGTATCAATATTTTTAGAAAGGGACTGCTTCTTGGGAAAACCAGTCAGGGAGAAGTGAGTGCCAAAGCAAGGTATCTATGTGGTCACAGCTGTGCAAAGGCAACTAGAAGACAGGGTTTACTCTCAGATGTTCCAATCTCATCCTGCTTTGGCAAACAACAGAAAATTGTGATCTAAGCTGAACAGTGAAGGCTATATTCTGACTCTGACTTTTTCTCTCACCAAAGCTGTAAATGGAGTCTTACAGCTTCTTCTTACAGTAAGCAGGCTACTAGACATCACAGACCACTGGGCCTTATTTCTTTCTGTCTCTGGGTCTTTAGAGCTAGAAAAAAGTCTCTGTCCTCTTCCTGAGTGCCATGGGTAAAAATATCAATGCATAGGTTCATGATTTCAAATTTGAGAGTAGTCAGAATTGCCAAATGGGATTCATTAAACTGTCAAACCAGACACTCTACCTAGTGTTTGCCTCTGGTAGTCTTAGGGGAAGGTAAAAGTAAGTTGTTATGGTTTAAAGGAATATCTCTGAGAGTTTCCATGCTGCAACATGACCTGAGGCATGCCAGGTGCCATTGGACTGGCCAGGCTGGGGGCAGCTGGCACAGAACCTGCAGTGGCAGCAGCACAGGGATGACCCTGAGTGGATTGTGATCAGTAAAACACAAGAGCTTTCATCCAGGTATGTCAGCAGGACCTGCAGCAACCTTAAAGTGTTGCCTGAGTATACACCTGGAGCAAGCCCACACCAGTAGTTAAAACTGCAACATCCAGGTCCAAAGGAAAGCTGATTTTGTGTGTTCTGGGTGAAGGAGCTGTGGTTCACTTTGGTGTGTATGGAGTTTGTTTGTTTGCTTGTTAACTTGCCTCTTTTGATCATTACACCTATATGAAAACCAGCTGGGGAGAAGGCCACAAACTCTTGCTCCATGGTTCCACACAGCTCATGTTGTAAATGCTGTTGAGTTTTATTACACTAACCATTAGCCTCAGCACATAAAAAAGGGCTCATTTTAATTTGACAGTTCTTTCCAAATAGGTGTGCATGGGAAAAGGCCTGCAGTATGCCGGGTCGGCTGCGATATTCCTCCTCTGGGAAACCGTGTGTCCCATGGACCTTCGTGCAGCTGGTCCCCTGCAAGGGCTGGCCTGGCTGGGTGGGAGTCCCACATCCCATCCTGCAGCCATGGTGTGGTACAGTGGAATTTGCTCTGGGCTTTGTGCAGCCTCCTTAGGACTATAAGGCTCCTTCCTGCCTGTTCACATGGCTTCCTCTGTCTCCTCTTGGTTCAAACCCAGGAGCCTGTTTGCAAGTTTTTCAGGCTTCCCAGCCCACTTGAAATGGAGGGGAAGCCCATTGGCCCAGTGTGTTCAGTCACATGCACAGCACCCCAGGATGCCCAGGGAGTGATTTGAGTGCAAGAAGGAAGGATAGAAACCTCACACCTTCTTTTCTCTCACACCCACACACCCACTCGTGCATAAGGACGAAGCTCTGATCCCATGCCTGTGGCTACCCTGCTTCCTCTTGAATCACACCACCCACAAAGTAAGCAGGCTTTAAAACTTGGCATTAAGAAAAACAGAAGTAGATTTTCCTGCTGTTAAATTAATCTGGCAAGGCAAACCCATCCCTTATAACATGAAACTTTAACAAGCTCTTGCATTGAGATGCCCTAATTTGAACAAGGAAAAGTTTGCAAGGAACTGAGAGCTGAATTTTCACTCAGAGATAAGGCTATATACCTCTCTGCTTGCAAGCCCACGGGTATTTAAAAAAACCCACAAAACAAAACAGAATGTCTTTACATATTTAAATAAATTAAAATGAACCTGCTCTAGATGAAACATTCAATTCAATTCCTTAACTGAGGAATTGAGTTTCTAAAGGGTGAGCTCCACTACAAAAGAACTTATTAAAGAATAATGAAGACTGTCAAAAACCATATGCTTAAAAGCTAGTAAATAACAAAGTAAGGCTTTTAGTCATCTTGACTGGACAAGGTGAGGTCAAAAAGAAACAACAACACATCCAGCACCATGGCAATGGGCTTTTCATGCTTCTCGTCTTCAGCAATTGCATTTTTAGAAAGAAGTCTTCCTTTCCTTCAGTCAGACATTCTCTTCTGTTAATCACTGTCTTTAGCCTGACCCTCTGAAATAGAAATTTTCTTTTATGCAATATTTTACTTCTTGAAGTGGTGTGTTTCTTTTTTTTTTTTTTTTTTTTTGGCTGAAGCTATGCTTCCCTCCCTTGGAAGCACAGTCAACTGAATGAAAAAATAACATATTCTAAGCCATCGGTGAAATGCTTTTTCAAATAACTTTGTGTTGGATGGATCCTGGGGCTGTCGTTTACTTGACATTCATTTATATTGAATCAGTTAATAAGTCAGATCTTGTGTCATGTTAAGCATTTTTTCCTTGTTTATTTTCCCTGCATTAATAGCCATATTGCAATTGTACACAATGCCCTGAGCAAAATTTAATTCACTGGCACTGATTTACAAATGTAGAACATGTTCTGATGGGGATAGCTGTTGAAAAAAAAGATCATTTTAAAAGCATATGCAAGCATAAAGAACTGATCAGCTGACATCTAGTTTTTGCTGTGTGGGAACGGAGTAGTTGTTTATTATTTTATTTTTGTTGTTGTTGTTTCCTCTTTTGTTCTTTATAAGTAGGCAAATATTCAGTGGTGATCAGGTGCTGCTTTATCTTAAATACTGTTTGACAGCCCCAGGGTTAACAGAAATCTCACTGCAAAATGTTCATAAACTCACCATGACAAGAGCAGAGGCTTGGAGTACTGTGCTCAGTCATGTAAGGATGTGTCTGAAATTGAACTTAGAAGCCAATAATATCTGAACAATCAACATTGCCTATGTTACACTTTTTTAAGTAAAGGAAATCATTCTCCAATGTGACCTTGATGTGTAAACAAGAGGTAATTAATAAAGGCATTGATGCAATTTCATGGAACATGAACTTCCCCCTCCAAAATCTTAGCACTGAAAATCAAAGTATATTTTGGTATTTCTGATGGCCAAAGCATTTAAAAAAAACCCCAGACAACAACAACAACAACAAAAACGTCTGAATTTACACAGCCAGGATTTGAGGGCTAGAGGACACTGGAGGAAGTATGAGAGAATAGAGGAAATGCTAATTCCTAACCCTGGGAATAGCATAATAATGTGGTTCTGCAGCTTGTACCTTAAGTTTCTATTCTTCTCTTTTTCCAATTCCTTTACAATAGCCAACCAAATAATAAAATCCTTTTTCTTTACCTTAGTATCCTATGTCTAAACTAGGAATCAGAATGTATCATTTGCAATGAGAGGCTATTCTAAAGCTACAAAGTTTTGTTTGAGTCTAATTCTGACACTGCTCAAGATTTTTGGATAAGCCTCATGCAGAATAAAAAAAAACCCCATATTTAACACAGGCCATCTGTAATTTCTGTGTCAGTAGTGAGCTACATAATTGTTTTGAAAATATACTTCATTCATTATATATGAATACTTATATAACAGAAAAAAAGACATTGCACAAATAATTTCAACCCATTTTTGGCCCTAATGAGTATGCGAGGTAGCTATTTCCAAGATGTAAAGTATATTTTAAAATAACCAAGTCAATTTATTAAATGCTGTATAAAGCTGATATAGCAATGCATACTTATGGTGACAGAAGTGTTTAACTTTGCTTTCCAGTTGTCCTACCCTAAAAGCTTGTAAAGCATACTGCCTTGGAAAAAATCCTTAGAAAAAGGGAGGGAAAGGGAGAAAAGTAGAGAAAAGGGAGGGAGGAAGGCAGGAAGGAAGGCAGGAAGGCAGGAAGGCAGCAAGGAAGGC